>NW_006913057.1:932920-1006624 GCF_000271625.1 Coniophora puteana RWD-64-598 SS2 | reverse complement strand
CCCTTCGCCCTCTTCGTCCCCTTCGCCCTCTTCGTCCCCTTCGCCCTCTTCGTCCCCTTCTGCTTCAATGGCGACATCATCGATGAAGTCGTTTATTCGACGTCTTGTCACGCGTCGCGAGCGTTCAGTCTTAGATGCAATGCGTTTCATGTTTGGGATAGACAGACGGCTAAGTCCACGACTGAGATGATGAAGGCGAAAGGGAGAGACAGAGGTGGCGCTGATTACGATTATATAGGGAATCGCGATTCGTTACCATGAATGGAATACTTCTATACTGCCACGAGTTGTACTTCTATACTGCCAAGAGTTGTGTGTCCGAAACCGCCCTCCTTGCCCCGCCTGCTCGAATGATCTAGGAGGGTTAAATGACCTAGAAGGATCGTATGACTGAGAGGCCTCGCAGCGCACGGGGAGAAAGGAGTTTACGCATCTGTCTCCGGATTACCGACAGTCCGACATCAAGTAGGATGAGCGCGTGTCGGTCGATAAGCCTCTCCGCGCCGCGTATATCAGCAATGAGTCAATATACCACACGAGAGGAGAGGAAGAGTGAGTGGGGAGCAGGGCCTAGTGCTGAGACATTGGGAACGACGATGGGCACGATAGTTATGATATGGTCGGAAAGAAAGCCCGTGAGAAAGTGTCGGTCGGGTAGATATGGGGAATTGCGACGGGGTACAGCCACCACCCCTGTGAGCAGTCTCGGAGCGGGCTCGGGGCTGGGTGGTGGCTGTACCCCGTCGCAATTCCCCATATCTACCCGACCGACGCTTTCTCACGGGCTTTCTTTCCGACCACATCATTGCTATCATGCCCATCGTCGTTCCCAACGTCGTTCCCAAACGTCCCAGCAGGCCCTGTCCCTCATTCACTCTGCCTTCTGTTTCCTTGCTGAGAGCATACATAGCGCTGTTCTCCTCCCGCCCCTCGCCCTCGTCATTGCTCTCCTATCCATGTGTCATTGCGAAGCAGGACACTATAAGCACCACTGGAAAGGTATTTTCATCTTGCTGATAGTTTCCTCCGCCTCTGATCTTCCATAATTTGTAGGCCCTGCGCCACGCATCGACCGCTGGTGATGAATATTTGACTGGTATTAGTTTCCCTAGCTGGCCGAGCAATATACTGACGTCGACTTCTCAAAACTCAGCACATCCCCGCCATTCCCCTACTATCCCAAAACGGAATCAACGTCCAGAGGCGGATACCTCGGTCGTATTAGGCAGCGATGAGGGGCTAGCAGCGCAGTGGACATCGGCTCGGGTTGTGCGCGAGACTCAGGTGAATGTGATGACGGCTGTGTGCGGAATGGTATAAGGGAAGGTTGGGAAGGTCGTGATGAGGGAACAGGTATGATCGTATCTTTTTATTCGCATATACCCTACTGCGTTTCATGTCCAGGTCGTCACGCTTCCGGACTCAATGACCAATGTCTCCGACGCAAGAAGTAGGGAATACCTGCTACGGGTAGAGGAGACTAATTCCCGATGCGAAATGCTTGGTCGATAGGATATATCAGCGCGACAACTCCTCTACTTGAAACCTCTACTTGAAACGGTGAGCGAGTGCGTTGCGCATCTGTAGGTGTCTTTCTAACGTTACTACTCCCTACTCCGTTGCGAAGGTGAATCTAGTACATCTGTCTCGCTCGACCCGTCCCACTGTACCGTTATCAATGTGTGTATTTCAGGCTCCTTTCGCCTCTCGGCGCGTAGCAATTACAGATTCATTGATAGTCCAGGACACAGTATATGGACTCTGCGAACGTATGTTCTATCGCAGACAACCACAGACCACGCGTGGCTCAACTCCCCTCAAATAGATCTTTCTCAAGAAAGTCGGCTACAAACCAATGCTGGCACGGCGGCAACAGGCTGGAGAAGTCTATCTAGTGCGGGCATCGGTCGCAGTGGTACGTAACCCAAGCGACAGCGATGCCCGGAACTGCTGTTATTATGTTTTACATTTTTCTGGAGATAGTGGCTCTGAGAACCCAGTGCGCCTTGCGGAGACTATCGCATCGTTTTGTCTGACTCGGGTTAGTGGCGTAAACAGATGATTTCGGGTTAGTGGCGCGCTATGTCACAAGCCTCGAGCTCCTAGTGATGCTCAAAGCGAAATTCACATTGTGTGGATTTAGTAAATGCCTAGCGACGCAATTGTTGCAGTCGTGAGTAGACGATTCGTCACGGTGCAATCGTGACCATGTTCGCCTCCGTAATTCAGCCGTAGCCTCAGCAGGATTTTCTACATAAAAGACGTATTCATGCCTCGCTGAGGCAGCAACTTATCCTCGTCATCTCTCAAAAAACTGCTTTCATCGTCTTCCGTAACAATGTTTCTTCTCTCCAAGATCGTCCAAGGATCAATGTCCACCTTTGAGGTACTCTGATCGTATGAATGTTGTATGCAAAGCTGATGTGCGTAGTATATCAGATCGGTGGCTATGGGTACTAGAGGTGGTGGTGATTCTCCTTCTCCCCGCTCCGCGCGCGGCGATGTCCCGAGGTCGGGCCACGAATACCCGTTAACTCCCACGTCCACGGAAAGGCACCACCGCTCTCGTGAAGTAAGATTTTACCGACGTTGTTCCCCTTCTTAGCTTACCCCCTCTGCAGCTCAAGCGCACTCGTAGTATTGATGGCGACAGGGGCCTTGTCAAACGAAAGAAGGCTGACACTTCGCCTCCCAACCATACTCAGAACCGGACCCGTCAGTGGGTTAGTCGGCATCAAAGGGTGAGTTGAACAGTCCGTTCAACTTTGCGCTCTGACCACGCATGACTTCAGCGCGGAGTTGGGCAATATGCCGTTAATCGTCGTCCGGTAAGATATTACGTCTTTCATATGACTTCTTGCTTATTCTTCCCAAAGTTAAGGTATGACCCCAGCGTTGACAACAACGTGGATCGCGAAATGCAGGTCAATGTAGACGCCGCTCCTCCCGTTCATATCGAAGAGCGAACGCTTCAATGGGTGGCGGAACAAGGGACCGTAAGATAATACCATCTGCGGTTTTGTATGTCGACTCAAGGCAGCTATAGTTAAAGCGCAGGCTTCGCCATCATAGTTCAGTCCCCACAGTGCAACGTCGCACGACTTTTCCAGCTGTCCATCGGCCGGCGCATTCGATGAACGTCAGTGATTTAAAATCTCCTGCATCACCGCTGATCCTCATCACCTTCTTTGATACAGCTTAAGCGCTCGTGTCCATTTGAAGACTCCGGGCTGCCTTACAAGCGATCGAAGCTGGGCAGTCTCTTTCCCCCAATTCTTCCGATATCACTCCCGCGTGTTATAAGGCTGAGGCGACATGATGCTATCCCTTCACTCCCGGCAGGCTTTTGCCCGTTTCAGACCCTACCCATCGAAGTAATGCTTCAAGTGTACGACAACCTTGACTTGGACTCGAGGCTCACCGCAGCCCAAGTTTGCCGTAATACAGCTGCAGCAGTCGCCCGACTCATACCTCATCCGGCTGGCCTCAAGGACAGGTACATATCTGTTTCCCTGCTGAACATCCGGCTCCTCGTAGTAGCTGCTCGGTTGCAAACCCTTCGACTAGATGCTTACTTGGCATGTCACTTCCCTGATGATAACGACACCGCTTTGCTATTCGTTGTCCGCGGTCTAGCTCTCGTCGCGGAATTTGTACCGGGAGATGCTACCATGAGCATCACGTTCTATCCTTCCGCTATCCCATGTATTGCGCGTCAGGGCTTTACAACTCTCATTCGCAGCATTCACTGCGGGGGATTTCAGAATCTCGCTATCCATGACGTGCCAGCCTTAGAACCTCCTTCGCGTTTACAACGAAATAGCATCATCACCAGCCTCAGCGCTAGCTCCTACCGCGAACTCACGTTATCTACCGTTGCCTTTCAGCCTGGGATCGCTTTCACGACTCGGCAGATCCTAAACAGCAGCTCATCGATACAGTGTCTATCTCTAGCCTCTGTTCGGCTTAAACCCTCCCAGTGGAAGGCGCTTCTGGAGCCCTTGACCATTCGTGACCTGGACGATTTCTCCGTTCCTGCCAGCTGCCCATCGACCACCATTCAGAAGTTTCTGGGACGACATCCTTCGATGTCGTATCTGAACATAGAGCAACATGGCGATCAAGAACTGACTTCTTGGCCGGCAAATTTTCGAATCCCCAATGCGTTGGCCTCCTTTGCCGCACCGCTTTTTGTCTGGAAACGTATAGGCAACCTCAGCAGCGTGTCCACATTGTTCCATGCATCAGTATACCTCTCCACCAATAGGCGATCCGACGTCGACTACTTTGCCGACATCCAAACGGCTTTGTTGAAGTGCAAACATATCAGGTGTATGACAGTCACCCTCCCGCCAAAGATGGTTAGTGCGTCAGCGTTGCATATTTCGCCAAGCACCATTCTATCGGGGGTGTCGACCTTGTACGTAGACTGGCGGAACACTCCTGGCGTCGATACGGGTGTCGACATCACGGTAAGTTTAATCGTTTTTGAACTGATTTCGCCCACTCAATCTCAGTTTAAGCCTCTCATTGGGCTTTGGATCGGTCATTTCCCGGACCTGCGCACCTTCAGGTTTCGAGCCTTTACAGCGGGGCTGGGGCCGAGCCGCGAGAACGCTTTGCGATCAATCGAGGCTGAGCTTCGAGAGTACACGGGAAACAATGTTGAATTGATCGTGATGCGCTATTGACCGCGTAGCAACTATGTATTATCTCATTTCGTGACGCCGAGCGTTTGAGGCCTGGACAATGTACCATATCAATATAGTATTGCGCGTATTAACGAACATCCGCCAGTGGATCAGGTATCAGGGATGACGTTGATCAGCCAGTGGCTGTACCTCATCGCAGTTCCCTATATTGCGGTGGTGAGCGGATTTTCAGGGATTCCCACGGCTTTCTCACCACCACCACCACATTCGTTTGCTCGTCGCCCTCGACGGACATTGGGCCTCCGCCTCCGCCCTCACCCCCGCCTCGCTGCCTTTCGCACGTACCCTGGGGGAGAGGCGACACCTCCGCATCTGCCTCGTTGCCCCCTCCGCCCCTCGTGGCCACTCCCTGCTGCTGATCTGGTGCGTATATCTCCTTTTGATCAATCCGCATGTTTGGGTCGGTGCAAACTTTGATAGTGTTCGCAGTGGGGACTGTCTGCGTGTGATCGCAATACGTAACGAGGGGTACGTAATATCTCTTGTGTGGTTTCAGCATGTCGCTCAACTTATATATCGCCGTCCAACATACGCGTTGTCACCCAGCTCTCTTTGTCTCTACGACGATGTCAATTCTTCCTCCCTTTCGCAGACCTACCCATTTTCGTCCCATTCATCCTGCAATTTTCGATCCCCCGGAAGCTCCTTGTCCCTCGGCGACTTCTACGCTCAGAGTGAAGATTCCCAACATCGGATACGAGAAGTTCATTCTCATGCATGAAACGGAATTACTGGAGAGGGCGAGTTTGTCATACTCACAGTGGACTGAAATTAAGGTACCTTATATGCGTCACCAGGTCGTGCTCGTTCTGAAAGTCTACTCCTTGATCTTCACAGTTCACAGCTTTGGAATTTGCCAACCTTTATTTAGACAAGGGGAGACGGTACGAAGAGCAGAGCACGGTTAAGATAGCCATTGTCGTCCAAAAAGTAAGCGCTATTATCAATCGAACTCAAACATTAGCTTAAGCCTGGCAGGTTACAATGAAGCTACCCTACCTCCACAACTGGGAGGGTCAGTGGCCCGTTCGCGTCTTCCTGCTCCGTCTCTTGACTGGACGGTTTTGGACCCCAGACTCAAAGGAGGCAGGCCTTCCCGCCCCATTCGTGTTTAGTGCGGATTCGGCACCAATTGTAGCTGTTAAATCACACCCGTACTGCTGCATTGAAGCCAGTGGCACCACATCCGGTAACTCCGCAGTCGAGGGTGGATCCGGTGGATCCGGTGACTCCACGACTACTAGCACAGCCAACGTTATCACCAACACTGGAGATAAGCTGGCGGAATTTTTAAAGAACAAGTGCATGACTGATCTCAGCGGTTATCAGGATGAGCTTGGAATGCTTGGCATCACCTGCATTGAGGACCTGATGTTGTTATGTGTCATGGGCCGTCGGATCACTTTAGGTTTTTTTGAGTACCATAGTAACAAGCTTACAATGAGTGCGATGCATCGTCTTTGTCTGGTGTATGGGATTGACCAAGACAACTTTGATTGGTTCATGTAATAATACGCTAATTACAAATTTCGATTTTGTCTTCGAATACTACACCAGCCAAGTATCTCATTCGAAACTTCATATTGCTGCCCTCCGATGTACAATCGAAACAAGTGGCGATGGGGCTGGGGGGGAACCAATAACAACAAGTTAAAACAAAAATTCCTACTACACTGCGGGTTTAGTATCAATGATAATGATTGGTATAGTTATTCTGGCTGGTGCCGCCCAAAATGAAGGCCGCCATCAAGGCCCTCACTGAGAAAATAAAATAAAATCGCCTGCCGCTCGCGAAGGCGCCGCTGAGGCGGTCCTCACCCTCGCTTGCACTAGCACTACCACGGCTCTTGGGCCCACCTTCATTAACTCCGTCCTCTTCGCCGCCCTCCTTGAGGCTTTTGCTGACAAGACAAGAACCCACGATCATGCGAGACGATGACTAGAAAAGAGCGTTAGGATACGGTGGTGTGTGAAGACAATGCCGATGACTTACTGGAAGTACAGTGCGTAAGGCTGGTGAAGTAGCTCTCGAGCCAAGCGACGTTGATGACGTCCAAGTGAACAGTGGGTTCATCAAGTAGGAGAATGTCGACCTTGAAGAGCATGGCGCAAGCAAGGGTGAGCTTCATCATCCAACCACCAGAGAGTGAGCCGATAGCCTGCGTCTGGCGCTCGTCATCGTAGCTGACGGAGGCGAGGGTCTCGACTGACGGTGAGAGTGTTCACTCGGCGGTTGCGGCCGTGGTCCACATGGAGTCTGGGGAATGGGATGGGGAATGCCAAGGATGATGCCGACGAGCTCAGCCTCGGAAGTGTGGCTGTCGGCGCGGTCCACGTGAAATCGGACCGCGGACTCCATGATCTCGTCGCGGTGAAGCACGGCCCCTGGTTTGACCCTCCTACTGTGCAAGGACCTGTCTGAGTATACGAACGCATGGGCCGACGTCTCCGGGCTGGTGTAGCGGGACGCCTCCCACCACCGTCGGAGATGTTCCTGCTGTTGCTAATACGCTCGTCGACGATGACGCCGCGGACGCGAGTCTGCCCATCACGCCGCCGTCGTCGCCTGTGCGCGGGCAGCACCTGAACCCCGTCTCCTCGCGCACGGCGGTGTTGCGCGGGCCTTCGCGCTCGTCACAGCGGTCCTTGGCGGAGCACTCGTCCTTGCGCGCGTGGTGCACGAGGACAACGTGGGTCGGGCGCTGCTTCTGCGTCTGCTTCGTCTGTGAAGTGAGAGGAGAAGTGGATGGGGCGGGTGACGTCGGCGAGGAGGTCGAAGAGGAGAGGAAAAGGAGGCGGGTGACGTCGGCGAGGAGGTCGAAGAGGAGAGGAAGAGGAGGCGGGTGACGGGACAGAGGGGGTGGCAGGGGAAAATGCGAATGCGATGGCGCAGGCTGAGATAACAAAGTGCGTAGACGGGTACCGGGACAGGCGTTGAGCCCAGGATGAGTGTCGAAAGGGAGCGACGAAGATGATACGACTCCGAGGGAACGCAAGGCGGGAGGGGCACGGCGAGACGAGAAGGGGGTGCAGCGTCGCCCCTCCCGCTGAGGATGAGTGGGACAATGAAGATTGGAAAAGAAGAGCGTGAGAAAGCGCTGGACGGTTAGATATGGGGAATTGCAATGACCACGCGCCGCCCCGGGCCGTCCGTGGCCCTCACAATTCCCCATATCTAACCGTCCAGCGCTTTCTCACGGGCTTTCTTTCCGACCACATCATTACCGTCCCGCTGATCAGCGCTAGCCTCCCCGACCTCTGAGGTCGCTACATTGTTTTATTGTCGCCGTCATCGCCATCGGCATCATCAAGCCCGCCATTCGATTGCAAGGCGCAGCCTCTAAGAGCGCAGGAGGGCTCGGTGAGTACCCCGCAGTCGAGGTAGTGGCAGTCTCCTCCCCATTCAAACCGCTGCGACACTCTCGAAAGGGCGCGCCCTCAGGTGTGTCTCGCTCTGGTTCGCCGGCGCATCACAACTGGTAGTAGGGCAGTTCGAGTTGCCTAGCCCGATGTAGCACTCTCCATTGTCTGCTCATTGTTATGATACGCCGGTGGCGTACTTAGAAGCAGTCTTGAACGCCAATAGAAGTTCCCTGCGGTGGCGTTCTTATCATCTTAGCAACAACGAGACAGAATTGATTGTCAAACCCTACAAGTAAGCGCCATCGTTATTATGCTCAACATGCTATTGTCACTCCATGACGACGCTAACTACCCTTATTGTGTACAGTGACACAGTCGACCGTTACTATAGTTTCTCCTTATTGTATCTTTTGAGGATCTTCTCTGCTGTGAAGCACTGGTTAGCACCGAGCACCTTTCGACTCGCGGCTATATAATCTCTGCGCCCTTCGCTTTCAGTCATACGACATAAGATCTCCATGGCCGAGGTAAGCCTTGACGTTCGCGTAGTACGTGACTAAACCTCACGATGTTATACTCAGTTTAAGCTGCAACATACCTTACGACGTCACGAAGACGCCATTCATACATTGGCCATTAGTCTCAAGTCGCGCACTCTATTGAGCGCCGGTGCGTGTCTTACGTTCTCCCAGACTCATCCCTTACTATACGCTGTAGGTCAGGAAGGTCTGATATTAGCCTGGAACTTGCAAAGTGGCGAGATTGAACAGGAAATCGACTGCTGTTTCCACGGGCCCGTAGCTTGTGTCATCTGGCTTTACCAGAGCGATACGGAGCCTCGTGCCTTCGCCGCTGGTTTCGCTGATGGCACAGTGCACGTCTACGAAAGGACATCCACAAGTGTAAGTTGTACCTCTAACGTCGTGTCCTGGACGTTGATATTCTCTTAGAGTGCGTTTCAGTTTTCAAACATGGTCCGTGCTCATGATGGACCTGTGGAGAACATGTGTTGGGACCCCACGCGCAGTCGTCTTGCCACAGTTGGCGCCGGCTCAGTTCAAATCTGGTCCTGGACAAATCGTAAGTGTCTGCTAGCCTTTGTCTTCTGAGTGAAGCGCCACTGTTGACACTTATAAAGGTGCCTTTACTGCTCTTATTGAAGATCCTCCGCGAAAGCCATACATCGCCAGGACTGTTCATTTCCTCGACAAAGGCGCCAGCGTCCTTGTATCGTACCTCGAGTCTCATGAACTGTACGTCCCTTCCATCTCTTCCCCTCTTCGCTAGTAACGATAAAAACCGCTTAGCCATTGTTACGGGATTGAACCGTGGAGCTTGAAGTGGGCAAGGCCTCTGCCTACTCGGATGTACGTGACATCACCTCGCACTTGAGAAAATACTCAATTTCGCCAGAGGTGACTCCTGTCTTCCTGACGTAGGATCCTTTCTTTTTGTGTCAAACCTGAAAAACGGCGTGGATAAATACGCTATTCCGACTCTGGAACGGATCGAGAGCTTTCCGCACCCCATTCTTCGTAACGCGATCGTGCAACTCGCTTTTGCCCCCGTCGCTGATCTCTTGATTGCGGGGGGAGATGACGGCTTCGTTCGTGTATTTGACCACCGAACGGGAAAGTTTATGCAACGTGTCAGTCATACCCGCAGTATGTATATAGTGTATTTTTATCGTTCGCTTTTGTCTAACACTCTTCAGGTGGAAGCGAAGTACGTACCATCACGGTAAGTTTCAAACTCACTGTTTAAGTGATATATATTTAATGTTTTATAGTGTGCCGAGGACGAGACAAGTTGCGTCCTTGTTAGTGCTGCTAGTGCTCGCAAGCATGCCTGCGATATAAAGGTGTGGTCATTGGAACGTAACACGGCAGACCCGGTTCGTTTTCTCCCGTCTCTCACACATTCGTTTTTCTCAAGTGTAATAGTCAGCGACAAAGAGCCATGCATCTAATACGCAGAGTACGGGCTTCAGGTCCCGCAATTGTGCAACAGCGTTGTTGCTGGGTGTCGTCGTTGTCATCTGCTCGGCGTTGATAACGATGCTCATGCTGTACTGGGTCTTTCTATCTTCAGAGGACCTAAAACCTCTTGTGATGGCTTTGCTTGAGGGTGAGTGATGTATGATCGATCCGACGCTTCGATTGTATTAAGGCGCTCCTGCAGCTTTGCTTCTGCGCCTCAAGCATCTTACGCAGGATGCGTCCACAATCTCTGAGTGGCCCACCGAGTGACCCACCCAGTAGCCCACTGACTGCCCGCTGATCGGGACCCTCGCTCTGCTCGCCGGAAATATCATGAATATTATATTTAGTCTCGTTGTGAACTATGTAGTTTGAAATATTTCGAATTTTGTGTAAAATCTACGGAGCGATTGCAGAGAAACTCGTCGTGCCCGTTCGATAATAAATATTTCGTCGCCTAGGCCGCACAATCAGATTCAGAATATATGACGTGCTAGACACGTGCTTGATATCCATTCAAATAATCGGCATCTTTCCTGCTATCGTTGCTAGACAACAATCTGAATGAAATTATTTTGCACTTGTACTCCGCATGTAGACAAACTCCAAGCATGGATGTACCCGAAACACAGATGTGAAACAAGATTACGAATCTTTCGTTTTCAGTGAACAATAATAAGATGTCTAGACCCATTCTACGTCTATCGTAGCATTTATCTTTCACTCTTCCGAGCCATCAAATTCGTCGCTGCCTCAGGTGTGAAGCTTGAAGCACGTTCCTTGACTCCAATTACATCCCAGCCGCGGTCATAAATCTAAACGCCCCAGGGCACCACACCACGCACTGATCAATCGCTGCCCGGTGCTCATCACTGCTTTGAAGATCGCGATCCTTGACCACCGCCATCGGGATAGCTAATTGTTCTATCGACCCTTTCGCTCTTTGCTTTAGCTGAAGCCTCCGGTTCAATGCGGAAGCACTGCAGACAGCATCACAATAAGGACAATGAGTTTTGCTATCTTTGACTGTTTCTTTTATGCTCCTAGTATTGTTTGTGGCACTTCTTGGATGTCATCGCGGGAGCTGAATGATTCGTTTTTGGCGCTTTTTTTGTTGCTGCGAGTATCAGAAGCATGATCGTTTATTGTTGCTTGGCGGACTATTGTCTCGTAAGTGTCAAAGAAGGTGCGAGCTATTGTTTACGCTCAGCTATTGATACTACAGCTCATTGTCTCTGCGCCAAATCATCGCTAGCTTGCGTGTATAAATGCACCAGCAGCCGTCGCTAATACTGCAGCAAGCCCCACACACTTATTTCTCTCAGGATTTCGGTGAGACGCGCTCCACCATACCAGCATTTGTCTCTCTTGCCCACGTGAGTCTACGCTCCGGAGTAGAACACATTGCCTGTGTTGATTAACCCGTCTGTCTTCACCACAGCTGCCATCCATGTCTCAACAAGGGCCACCCCATAGGTTCGACCCAGACGACGGAAGGGTGTTTGATACCATCCAGGCCCTCATCGAGGACTGGCAGGACCATGTGCCCTCCAATCAGTTCCAGCAGTATGGGCCGATTGACCGATATCTCAACCTCAAGTTCTCGAGGGCGGATCATTTAGTAAAACCTCAAGCGCTCTTCCGAAGAACACTCAAAGAGCATGAGGCTATTCTACGAGAAGCAGTGTCTTATGATGACGATGATTACCTCGTCTACACCGAGGCGGAGCTTCTGCGAGATATCGCTACCCTTGGATTAGAGGGGGAAGTTGATGATGGTAACTGAGTTAGCTTGAACACAGATTGAGATATTGTTGATGGCGGAGCTCCTGCAGAAAATCCCGCATCACCCGCTCGCCGGCGATCGTTTTTGGAGGCGGGAGATGCATACAACAACAATCCACTGCAACACGATATTGACGATGATGGGACCACCGATGCGACCTGGAAGGAGGAGCCGGAGGATGTCTTGATGGAGGCTGCTAATGTGAGCTTTGACTCAACGTCGAATAGTCAGTGTCTCTTGCACTTGTGGAGCTGGCCAGGACGCTGACTGACAGTGTAGATCCGGTTGTTACCGGCAAGGAGGGCACGAAGTTCCCAGACTTCGTTGTATGCTCGTTCTACCGGCCACGCATAAACGTAAAGGATAAGGTTCGTGTGGTGATGGAGATTGCCTCAGCAGGCAAGGATGAGAAAGAGACGAATCGGACAAAGAAGCTTGTCATGCAACAGCTGCTCAGGTACATGTACCGACTCGGAAAGGAGGGCGACCGATGGACAGTCAAGGCTGTGGGCATCGCTATGGTTGGAACCGAAGTCGCCTTCTACGATGTCGGTATTGAAACTTGGGAGCACTACAACTCATCCTGGTACAGCTTATACGGGCAGGAGTTCCTTGATCGCATAAATGAAGCTACAAACTGGACTGCTCACTAGTCGAGTTGTTCGAAATAGTGTACCACATTTATCACAATGTATCAATATTGACTCGGCATTCCCATAAATCTTTGGGTTTGAGATCGTCAACGAGGCGGCAGTGGCCGCCTTTATCTGCATCTTCTTGTTGCGCTTTGCCAGCCAACAAGCCCACTCCGACTGAATCCTCGCAGACGCTCTCTTCAGCAACGACGGCCGCTCGCCTAGCAAATCCCTTAAAGATCCCGTTTCGCTCATTGACAAAGTCACGCGTCGTCAGCCGCCGTGTGCCTCAATATCGGGAGTGGCGTAAGCGAAATCGAGTGCGAAAAAGGAGAGCAATATTGGATTAACCTATAAGTTTGTTCGATGATGGAATGTGATATGAATGAGACTCGATGGAAGTGTACACCAATCTCGCTTGTAGCATGAGAGACTACTTATACCATGAGAAAAGAACAGACACACGAATACGGAGCACAAAGCAAAAATGTTGACAGCAAGACAAGGAGTCGGCGGTGACAGTATAAGAATGGTCCTGCCTCGTTTTTAGGCGTCTTGTACTCCATATCGTCAATGTTGGCCCTTCATACTGTTCTGAGACATGTTGAAATGCGCCCAACAGTGTCGGAAAAATCAGTTTCCCGTAGCAACGCGTCTACATGCATGCCGACGTTTCGCTACCCACTTAGACGCGTCGGCGACAGCAAGTGGCATCCCCACGCCGTTTCGACGGCATTGCAACGCGTCCATATGAGCGAGAAGCCAATCGCGATGCATTCGCATGGCCAAAATTGGGCAAAATTCTCACCGTTACGGTGTCTCGACGGCGTTGCAATGGCGTCGAAACGAATGAATGGCCGCTCAGACTCGCTTACACGTGGTGGCGACGGGGGGTCCCAGCTCTCGTCGAGACGCCCATTTGGACTTTTCCGACAAGGAGCATGCAGTTCTCGGCCTCACACAAGCCTACTATGGTGCTACTATGAAAACCCAAACGGATTTACTGTAACAAGAACAAGCACATATGCCTCCGCTTTTCTCCTTTGTTATCGGGGACTTGAATACAATATCAAGGTTAGAGGGAACGGCCAAGGAATAACTCCGAACTGAGGCATACCTATTAGGCCGTGCCTTCAAAAGAGCATACAGTTAAGTTTACGCCGTTGACACATTGACCTTCATACATTCTAAGCTACCCTACCCCACAAAGGTATGTAAGGACCACATCAATTTCGTAGGCTAGGTTGACACGCGCGGGTGTGGCACCGAATGTTATATGGAACAATAGATAGGTTGAAGTAACTTGCCCTTGGGAAGCAACTTCTATGAATTTTGAAAGGCACACTGTTATGTGATAGTGACACAGATGAAAGGTAAGATACAAGATTTAACGGGGGTCAGACCTGCGTTCTCGAGATGCTACGTGTGTTGCCGATGTTCTAGTTCATAAATAATTAAGTATCAGAATCTAGAATAAAGTCTAGCTATAGCTAAAGGGTACACGGATCTATTCCGTCGACTCCCCTGACACAAGGATACAGAAATAAAGAAACAAAGTCACAAACGACCACACCGTCTACGCCTCGCCCTTCGCCTCGTCCATCCGGACCCACAGCCCGTCCTTGACGTACATCGTCAAATGCGTCTTCACCATCACCCGCTCAACCGCCTTCCTGCCCTCCGCACTCGCCCACTCGGGCGGCGGCATCGTCTGCACGTCCTCGGCAAGCTGCACAGCCGAGAACCGCTGCAACAGGCGCACGAGGAAGAACGACGCCTCGTTGTACGCGAACTGTTGTCCGAGGCAGATGCGCGGGCCGGCGTTGAAGGGGAGGAAGATGAACGGGTTCGGCGTGAGATATTTCTTCTGGCGCTCGTCGAGGAAACGGTCCGGGTCGAAGTTATCGGCTGTGGTGAGGGAAAGTTAGTGAGGATGCCATGGGAATAAATCAAAGGTGAGAGACTGACCATCAGGGCCCCAGAGATCCTTGCGACGGTGCATGAGGAAGACAGAGTAGGGAGTACTGTAAATTGGTCAGTACATAGCAAGATTGACGACGATTTAGCATACCGAGTGTTAGCGGGGATGTAGATAGGAGGCTTGCCGTTGAGGCCAGGCCAGACGGTGGGCTGAGTCGAGTAACGAGCGTTACCGGGCCTACAGGTTCCTCACCATCAGCACAAGCAGCTCGTCCAGAGCTGAAATACGTACACAGGAGGGTAGAGACGGAGAACCTCGTTGACGAAAGCACGCATGTATTTCATCTCGCGCAGGTCATCATATGTGGGGCGATTGGTCGGGCCAACCTGATCGAGTGTCTCCTCGCGCAGCCGGGCCAGCACATCGGGGTGCTGAGACAGCATGTAGACGGCCATTGTTAGGGTGCATGCAGTCTGTATTGATACGATCAACATCTCAAGTTTTAAGTGAGTAGAAAAGTGAAGCGACTAACCGTATCCCTGCCAGCGATCATGATGTTCAAGATCTCGTCACCGATGAGCTTACGGTCTGCCAGACGTTGTGAGCAACCTTTCGACACCTAGCAGAAACTCGCTCACCATCGGTAAGATTAATGAGATGATCGAGCAACGACTCGCCCTCCTGCACCTCTCTCGACCCCTCCTGTTGAATGCCAACCTTGCCAGCCTCCTTCCTCGCGAGCGCGTCGTCCAAGATTGGATTAATAAACCTGAAGCACACATTGATGTTCTTCTGCACATCGTCCGTCCAGAACTCCCGGAGACGCCACGCGCGGCCCCATATGCTCCGGCTTGCGGTCCCGATCTGGGCTTCTGCAAACGCGTGCGCGAACTGGTTCGCCGGGTCGTTCTTCGCCTCGTACGAGTCCGCGAGGGGGTGGTTGGGCGGGTAGACGAGCCCGGCGGAGAGCGAGCATACGTCCTTGCCAAAGAGGAACTCGGTGGCGGAATCAAGGGTGAAGCGGGACACCATGTCCTGCAGCTCACATATGAACAATTTCGTCTATTTGAAAGCGGAAAGTACGAACCTGGATATCGACAGGGAGGCCTTCGGCGAGACGCAGGGCGGTTCTGCTGAGCGCATCGTCCGCGTGCCTGTCGAAAATGTCAAAGTGGCCGATGCGGTCCTTGCTGAAGAAAGGCCTGGTCATGGACCGGTGGAACCTTTATCATCCTATCAGTGTAATCCATCAAGAGGTCTCGCATGGTCAACGTACTTCCAAGTATCACCATCAGAGTTGAAAACACCAGTTCCAAGAAGAGTCTTGTTCTGTTCGAATAGCTCAGGACCTAAAGTCAAGCGGTTAGCATGCTGTATTCCCTCCCCTTGGAAACTCGTTCACAAACCTTTGGCGAAGCTATTGAACTGAGACGCAAGGATAGCCTACACAGCAGCCTTAGAGTAAGTCTATGCAATACAATCAATAGGGGCGTTTCATTGCGCACCTTGATGTACTCGGGTTCGGTAGTCATAACCTATAGAGCATGTGGGTCAACGATGGCGGTCAATGATTGCATCAACATCTGATAGTTACCCTATCCTCCCAGAGAACATGCACGTTGACGGTGTTACCGTGTACGCGGGCTTGCTGGTCAAACGCCTCACCTTGGGTGATCCGTCAGATGTGGATCCAGCATGAGTGGCGGCGACACCTCGGACTCACCAATGTAACCGGTCGCAAACAACTTGGCGGTATCAAGGAGTCGGTCAATGGCTCCAGGGAGTCTGGCCTTGGCCTTGGGTGCAAGGACGGCCCCGCGAGCGGCGGCGTCTCGCGCATTGCGCCAGCTCCAGTAGAGGTTGTTGGCAACAAATGCAACAGGAAGTGAGAGGATGCATGCAACAATCTCTAGCCATGTCGAGAGGTCTATGTGGTGCTGGTCGCGGAGGATTCGTAGAACTGCAAAGGTTGCACCAGGCGGAAGAAAGAAACGGGGAAGGTTTTGGGCAATGTAAAGGAAGCCTGGAGGAACGGCCATGACGTCAACTTTTGTAGACGGAGAAAGAGAGCCTGAAGGAGGGAAGGATTGTTTTGAGCACTGCGATGAAGAGGCTAGCTGATATATGGTGCTGAAGTTCTGCCTACGTAGCAGTTGATGATGTGACGGAGGCCGAGCAGATGGGTGGTGAATCTCGACGACGGCCACAAGCGGAGAGGGGAGACTAGCATTGCCGACAGACAGGAGCGTGAAATGATGAAATTGGCAAGTGCGTCCGGAAGTCGATCCTCCGGATCCCTTTCATCTCAGGTCTATTCCCTCACCAGCTTGTTTGCCCAACCCATGTGGACTCGTGTGGATCGTCCGGGTAGCTTTTCAGAGCCTAAATTACCGGACTGCCCGACTCTGTGCCCGAGGCTGCCCGAGGCGAATCACCTCTCCACCGAACCGGCGGCAGGATTCACGGGTGGGACCTAAAGAGACTGTGGCCGAAAGGGACCGAGTGCACATGTCTGGACGTCGGTGCGTTCTTGCCTCCGTCGTCTTCCCAGGTCAGTCCTAGAGAGTCCTATGTAGGCTGTCCTGCAGGCAACCAACGTTAGCCGGACCCGAGTTCCCAGTGTCGATCATTACGTTTTTTGAGTTAACAATTGCTTTTTTGGCTCTGCGAACTCATGGTCACATCATCCATCATGATACAGTTCAGGCGCCCGGCTTATCAAACGCACTACTATTAGGTTCATGATCAACCATGACCATTTCAACTCGTCCTGCTATACAACCTGCATGCAAATGCAGTTCCAACCTTGCGGGCCCACTCACTGAAGACTTCAGCCCCAAGAATAGCTGGTTGGCTCTTACTCCTGCGACATTGAACCCCACGTTTATTGTCAGCGTCCTTCTGAAGAGATAGGTTTTAGATGGTGGGACCAAAAGCAGAAGCTGCCCGGTCTCACCATAGCTAGAGTTCATACTGCGTACCTGTGCTCAAAGGTCCGCGTTCCAACGCGAGTAGATGGTGTTCATACTCCTGAATCAAGACTAACATCACTGTCAGCCAAGGATCCGCCATGGAAACTTACCTGTGCACTTCCTCTGCGCCTCCCCACTCAATGTCAAAGTACTCTATTGATGTTTCACCTCTACTCTCGATGCCATCCCCCATCTATTGGTTCGGAGGTTCGACCTCCGTTGGTGCTCACCAGACTTAGGTCTCCGTCGGATGTTGCTTGGATATTTCCGGCAGCCTTGCAACTTGTAGATTCGATCCACACGAGCTTGCGCGCCACTTTGCACCGATTCACTGCGAGTTCATGGTAATGTTGGGAGCTATTGGCTAACATTGATTATGCCTACCCGTCTCTGCTGCGGGACTCGCAGTCCGGCATAGCAGAAACCCGTCTTCTGACCACTACCGCCCCCTCCGTCAGCCTCCCAGAGGACAGGTACAGGTATCAGCTGCTAATCAGGCGCACCAACCCCGTACTACTGACCTCTGACAGGTCCTATCAAAGTTTTGCGGTAGCGCCCTTCCGGAGGCAACACCCCCGGCTACGGTAGCTATATGTATCATTGTTCGCGTGGGTTGGCCTGGTGATCCTCTCGTTAGTTCTCGTCACGTCTCGCGGCCTTAATCAACGCTAACCTAAACCGTTCAAGTTTCCATAGCCTCTTGTTTCTATGGTCCAGGCTGTTTGAAGGTCAGGAGGACATCAATTCTTGACTTGCCTAAACAAATATCTTAATGCCGCTCCCGCAAGCCGAGTGCATACTTGCATTCAGACTACGCATGTGTCTGGAATGCGAGACGGTCTTCTTATTCAAAGTGGGCCCAGAGGGTCTACTTTGAAGGACAGAAATCGCTGGTCACGGGCTACCGTGTCTACACCAAGACTGCACTAGTACGTGAGCAATCAGGCCCTCTGAAAGCATCGAATATCCAGCAGTCAGTAGGCGCCCACACGCGCCCCTCTGGCTCGGTGGAGCGGGGGAGGTCATTATCATCCGGGCGGGTTGAAAGCGTTGAGGGACCCTCTAAGATCGTCGGTGTGTCGACGACAAAGCTACACGCATAGATCTTTGCCTCTCGTACATGTATGGCAGTGGGACCTAGTAGAAGATGAATCAATGATGCATGATGGGTCGAAGGAGGATTGGAAAACGAGACGCGTGGCCGGAACGCGAGCAATCTAGAAATGTAGTCACGTGCTTCCGCAAATAGGAGCTTCTGTCTACTTTAGAAGTTAACGTTTTAACAAGCGACCCCGGGTTGCGTATTATGTTCTTCCCTCACTGTGAGTCTGCGACCATGCCGCCTCCACTTAACTTCAAACCACATTTCAGTGCTTTACGTCTGAGAAATAGGTACGTATCATGGCTATGGTTGAAGTCGATCCCAGAAGGTTCCATGTCGGCGTTAGCCTTGAGCATGGCCTTGACTCTGGAGTCACCTAGGACTGGCAGGCTTGGCAGTGGCTCGTAAAAGCCACATTCAAGCGAGCTCTTTCCCGCTCTCTTCTTCACTCCCAGAAGCAACCATCACTATCATCCCCTCTGTAGCTAGACCAGCAACAAGTAACGAGAATAAGTATGGTGTGCCAATGCTGTTGTCGACATGCTACAACCAAAGTCCTGAGCAAACGTACACTGTGGACCTTCCGGAGTGCTCCCCAGTACGCAATATCTTTCTGGAATGAGCGCTTACAAGGTTCTCGGACTTCTCGGGGCTGGGGCTTGACGACTGCAGGAGAGGAACGTTAAGTCCATGGCCGCCGAAAGTGCAAAATCTTACCTCCGGATGGTGGCCATGTCCACAGCACAGCTGGTCTATCCGTAAGCCAGCTACATCTGCAACGGAGTTAACATGTTAAACAGAAGCCAGCCTAGCTGATTCTGACCGTTTGTGCATGGATTACGCAGAATTGTAGTATAACTATATCCGACCCCGCTTCTTACTCCGTGGTCGAAACCAAGCCGAAGTTCTTTCTTTCCATGGCTGGATTGTCAAGGAACACTTAGCTGGATGCAAACGGCACTGTTATCAGCGAAGGGGACCTGCTCAGACTTCAAGGAAAACAACCGTGGATGACCCTGACATAGACCATTAACTGTACTCAGGAGTATTGTCGGCACTTTGAAGAAAAAGCTATCATATACCCTCATATACCCCGGTGAGGTCGGACTCGCCCTCGACACCAACGAACACCAACGCTTCTGAGCATCAACTCATTATATAGCCACCATGAATTGTCAATGTCAGCCCGTTGCTGCCCGTTGCCGCTTACTACTGAACTTCAGGACCGAGGCAAGAGCTCGGTCCCCTGAGTTTCTTGCACCTGCGCAAACTAGCATGCGGCGTAAAGACACTCGGATGCATGGTCTTTCCTCCCAGGTATACCCCTTACACGCTGCAGCGCCGCCGACTCCAGGAAATCCCGCATCAGATCTACAAGGGAAACTACACACCTGGACAGACTTGTAGAAGATATCCGCTCCTCAACCCAACAAACGTCGCCTCAAGCTTGACTCAATTGCAACCTCGACTCTAATACGCCGATCGACGTGTCATCAAACTACTTGACAGCCAACTTTGATCGACCTCGACATGAGGCCACAAGTGACAAAGCGCCGTATCTTCTCATCTCCGACCGCCGTTGGTATGCAGAGCATATGCTCCCTCAATCCAAGCGCTATATAACCCCGCCGCCCTGACGGCCAGAACGTCTGGATCGGATTCACCCTTGCAAGTACCACCATGAAGTTCCTCGCTCTCGCCGCCCTCGCTCCCCTCGTCTCCGCCTGGTCTTTCTCCACCTACGTCGACCAGGACCAGCTCTGCTCGACAACGCCCATCGTCAGTGTTCACTCCTCATATACATATCCCACCACTCCTCCGCAAAACAACTGACCTCAACACGTTGCTTCCCTTCCCTTACCCCCACTAGACCACCGTCACAGACGCAGCACCCGGCAACTGCATCGTCCTGCCCGAGGGCGCCAACATCTCCTCGGTCCAGTAAGCATCGCACCTTCCCAGGCATCCTGTTACCCACTCAAAGTGACTGTACCCTGTAGGTTCGCTGACCAAGCAGGCAAAGGCCCTTTCACCGGCGGATACGAGGTAACGCACCCTCCCCACCATTAGCAGAACAAACTTCCCTAACACACTTATTCCCCAGCTCGACTTCTGTAAGCACACCCATCCATCTTCCGAACCCATCTAACCACACATCACCGGCCACAGACCCTTCAATGGAGGTACGTCATCAGAAACCATGACAGTCTCTGCAACAACTCACTTCCATTCTCCTCGATATAGGAATGCCAAGAAGACGTCAACTGCTCCCTCCTGTACGCTCACTACGACACTCAAGAAACCCCCTACTGCTGGGACGCCTGGAGCTTCGACACGCAGATCGGCGCCTACAAGATCTGGAACCGTTCCGCCTGAAAACGCCGTGGTTAGGCATGGGGCCGGGGAGAAACGAGATGACCGACGCATAGAGCTGCAACAAGTTTCACTCAGCCATAGATCATCACATATCCTTTACCTCATAAAATGCAGGTTGTATGGGCCAGTGAATAGGAGCGAAACGTACTATCGTAGAACCTACAATGAAAAGCGAATCTACAGCAAAAAACTCAAATAACCCCACAATTTCCTCGAACCTAGCAATTCTACCGGGTCCGTTTTGATGCTCGGATGACAGGCTACACGTCCATGTAGTTTTGACGCCGAAATTGGAAGTTATGAGGCTGCAACGGGCATTGGAACGGCAGGCCCGGTGCTACTTGGCGCGACCAAAGTGTTCATTAGCCTTCGTTGGGCTGCCGAAGGCTGAACGAGACTAGTTATTTGCATGAATTCTTTCCAAAACTGTTTGTAGATATGGTTTGCATCTCCAGACGAATGCCGGAGCTAAGCGGATCGGGTGAAGGTTATGTTTTTTCACGAATGAGTGGGATTTTTCATTATAGGTTATCCGATAGTGGATGGCAAAAGCAGGGATAGAGCTTTGTGCAAGCGACCATGAGAAATGAACTTTTGAGCATACAAGGAACTAGCTGGTATCGCTCAACCTCGTCGTTCGTTTGCGAGCAAACCGAGTTGAAATCGTCTACTGAGCGACAATACTAGTAACACAAAACACCAACAACACAACGTCACCCACAATAGTTGACGCTCACTTCAGTAGGATTCAACACTCCATTCAGTTTAAAATTCTTCAATCGTTCATTTATTGATGATCGTACTTCACATCCGTACTGAAGAAACATGCACAAGCGACCCCATCGCCCCCGCCCATGACCACGAGCGAGCAACGCGAGACCACCGCGAAAAAGGATAGACGAGAATGGTAAAAGGATTAGGAAACCGATGATGACGAGCAGCAGATGGAAGAAATCAAAAATATGTAACACCCCTACATGACGGAAAGCATCCTTTTCTTTGACTTCTAGTCGCCCGGCACTTGCGCTTAGAAGCACTCTGTACAGCAAGGTGAGACACGGGCCATAACGAAGAATGGAGGCGGAACACGTACTGCGGTGGACGATACCAGGGCCAGACTCGTCGTACTCCTGCTTCGAGCACCAGAGGTTCTGGAAGGTCGAGAGCGAAGCAAGAATGGAACCACCGATCCAGACGGAGTACTTGCGTTCAGGAGGAGCAACGATCTTGACCTATATATCCTGCTTTTAGACACCACACGAAGATGAGCTTAATCTAGCACACGAACCTTCATGCTCGATGGCGAGAGCGAGGTCAGCTCCTTCTGCATACGGTCGGCAATACCAGGGAACATAGTAGTACCACCAGAGAGAACGACATTGCCGTAGAGGTCACGACGGATATCAAGATCGCACTTGAAGATGGAGTTGTAACTAAACAGATAGTCAGCTAATGGAACGTGCGTAGATTTGAACACATCTTACGTAGTCTCGTGGATACCAGCAGCCTCAAGACCGAGGAAGGCAGGCTGGAAGAGAGCCTCAGGAGCACGGAAGCTATAGTCGCATAATTAAAACACGCTTCCGAACACCGACATCGATCATCAACTCACCGCTCGTTGCCGATGGTGATAACCTGACCGTCAGGAAGCTCGTACGACTTCTCAAGAGCAGACGACTGAGCGGCGGTCTGCATCTCCTGCTCAAAGTCGAGGGCGACGTAGCAGAGCTTCTCCTTGATGTCACGGACGATTTCACGTTCAGCCGTGGTGGTGAACGAGTAACCGCGCTCAATCAAGTTCTTGATGAGGTAGTCAGTAAGATCACGACCGGCAAGGTCGAGACGGAGGATGGCGTGCGGGAGCGCGAAACCCTCGTAGATGGGGACGGTGTGGGTGACACCATCACCAGAGTCCATGACGATACCAGTGGTACGACCGGAGGCGTAGAGCGACAGGACGGCCTGGATGGCGACGTAGAACGCGGGGGCGTTGAACGTCTCGAACATGATCTGGGTCATCTTCTCGCGGTTAGCCTTAGGGTTGAGGGGAGCCTCGGTAAGGAGGACGGGGTGGTCCTCGGGGGCGACACGGAGCTCATTGTAGAAGGTGTGATGCCAGATCTTCTCCATGTCGTCCCAGTTGGTGACGATACCGTGCTCGATGGGGTACTTGAGGGTCAAGATACCACGCTTGGACTGAGCCTCGTCACTGCACCGCTTACGTGATAAGCGACCTGTGGGTGTGCTGCGCGCGACTGGCTGCGACTCACCCGACGTAAGAGTCCTTCTGACCCATGCCGACCATCACACCCTGGTGACGGGGACGACCGACGATGGAGCTGTCGCGGAATTGTCAATGAAAGTACACGTGTAACGACACGGAACGCTTACGGGAAAACAGCACGGGGGGCATCATCGCCTGCGATCACGCGTTAGTTAGGTAGAAAACACGGACGGATTGGGGTGGATGTAGTACCAGCGACTGTCGGGAGAGGGATCAGTAAGAGTTCAAGACAATCGATTGGGGGTACCTACAGCCAGCCTTGCACATGCCGGAACCATTGTCGATAACCTAGCGTTACAATATAGAGCTGATGAGTACAGATAGTGGGCTGAGACAGGGCAGGTGGACGTACGAGGGCCGCGACTTCGTCTTCCATGGTGAGTTGTTCGTTAAGAGAGGGAGGTGGTGGTCGTTAGGGATGAAAGATGGGGGAGATCAGGTTAAAACTCGTTCAAGTCAAACCGCAGGTCAGAACTCGTGCTCGCCTACGCCGCCTGATTTAGGGCAGTCCGTCCGCTCGCCCAGCCAATCGGAGTTCCATTCCCCACTGCGGACTTCCAACGCCCTCAACCCTGTGTAATCCGACACGTCATGACGTAGGCCGCGCTTATCATTGCCCGTCCACTCAACAGGACAAGGACACGATTAGATTTCATTCCAGTATAATACAAGACGTTCGAGACAAGAGCACCTCAATAAGCCATCCACTGAAACCTTCCCCAATGTCCAGAGTCAACTCTATGTGCAGCGAGAGGCCCAGACAACCACTAATTGCAATCACCGTTCGCTTAACTCTCAGAAGCACTCTGGACACCCCGCCATCAGATTCCAATAAATCCAAGGACCAAAACAACGGCGACTCACTGCGATGCACAATCCCCGGACCCGACTCGTCGTACTCCTGCTTCGACACCCACAGATTCTGGAACGTGCTCAACGACGCCAGAATCGACCCGCCGATCCACACAGAATACTTGCGCTCCGGCGGCGCCACGATCTTGACCTTCATGCTCGAGGGAGCGAGCGAGGTAAGCTCGCGCTGCATGCGGTCCGCAATGCCTGGGAACATCGTCGTGCCACCGGAGAGCACGACGTTGCCGTACAGGTCGCGGCGGATGTCCATGTCGCACTTGTAGATCGAGTTGAATCTGCGGTCGAAGATACCTGTGAATACCCCAGCTAACAAGCAACATCAAGGGACTTACGCTGTCTCATGAATACCCGCCGCCTCGAGGCCAAGGAATGAAGGCTGGAAGAGCGCCTCAGGTGCACGGAACCTACATGCTATTTAGCATCTCAAGCATCAGCGACGACCAGGTTTGAAACGCTCACCGCTCATTGCCGATCGTGATGACCTGCCCGTCCGGCAGCTCATACGACTTCTCCAGCGCCGACGACGTCGCCGCCGTCTGCAGCTCCTGCTCAAAGTCCAACGCCACATAACACAACTTCTCCTTAATGTCCCTAACAATCTCCCTCTCCGCCGTCGTCGTGAACGAATACCCCCTCTCCGTCAAATTCTTCACCAAATACTCCGTCAGATCCCTCCCCGCGAGATCCAGCCGCAAAATCGCATGCGGCAGCGAGAACCCCTCGTAGATGGGCACCGTGTGCGTGACACCGTCGCCCGAGTCCATGACGATACCGGTGGTACGACCGGACGCATACAGCGAGAGCACCGCCTGGATGGAGACGTAGAACGCGGGCGAGTTGAACGTCTCGAACATGATCTGCGTCATCTTCTCCCGGTTCGCCTTCGGGTTCAGCGGCGCCTCCGTGAGCAGCACGGGGTGGTCCTCGGGCGCGACGCGCAGCTCGTTGTAGAAGGTGTGGTGCCAGATCTTCTCCATGTCGTCCCAGTTGGTGACAATGCCGTGCTCGATGGGGTACTTTAAGGTGAGGATGCCGCGCTTGGACTGGGCCTCGTCACTGAGCAGGATATTGATGAGCCGAGGTAAGTGGATTCATTGGAGGTGCTCACCCAACGTAGGAATCCTTCTGTCCCATACCCACCATAACACCCATATGGCGTGGACGTCCTACGATGGACGGGAAAACAGCGCGAGGCGCATCGTCACCTAGAACAATACTTCAATGGCCGATAACAGTGGTATGAGCAAGACCTTTACCAGCAACTTTAAAGACGTCGTCAGCGATAGCGTGCAGTGTTGTGTGATAGCTACTTACATCCCGCCTTGCACATGCCAGAGCCATTGTCAAGAACCTACGCAATAACATTCGTAGGTAAGTTGTGTGCCACGAACGACAGAAACTCGGCGAGAGCATACGAGAGCAGCGACTTCGTCTTCCATGTTTTAGGTTATTATGAGGGAATATGAGAGATAAGCTGTTGTAGAATAGAACCAAGGAAAAAGAGGATAGCTCTGGGGGAGCAGAGGAGGAACTCGATGAACTCGAACTTGCACTTGAACCCACCCCTCCCTCCACATTTTATACCCCACACGCAGCGCCAAGACGCAGCCAGCGCTACGCACTCCGCGCGCAGAGAATTAACAGCCAGCTTCTAAAATCAACTGCGCTGCATTCACATCAGCCAAACGCAGCGATCGCGGAGGCGTACTCGCGACTTTCGCTGTGCGCGAAGCAAATGTCGAGATGCTGCGTTGCCTATTTCGCTTCCCAGCCACCGCATGTGCGCGCCGCTGTTGCCGCGATCATCACCGCCAGGTTTGTGTTTAGACCGCCTTGACCAGGATACCTCCAGCTGTGCCAGATTTTGAACTTGACCTCTGGATACTGATCCAGCCGTTCGAAGAGGGCTTTGATGTCATTCCAGTCTCGTCGAGCTAGCCTCGCTATGGGGTATAACAGCCTTCTAGAAGAAACCTTAGCTCCAGTCACCTACTGCGCCTCTCTTGTCTGCGTCCTGCTCTCGCGCAGCCTGCTGCAGCTGTCGCCCTCCCCGGAGTCTGGTCTCATCAATCACCCTTCCTGTGACCCACCAACGCGGACGCCCAATGGCTCCCCAACAACCCATCCCCGCCCCGGCGCCCTCTCAAGCTGCTGCGCCCCCAATCTCTAGCGGTGGCCCCAGTTCCACCGCACACCCCAGCACAAGCCCCTCCGCAACACAAGGCCAGGTCCAATCCCACATCCAGCAACACCTCAAAGAGTTCCCGATCGCGCCGACCCTCGTGCTCGTCTTCTTCCTCCTCTTCATGGCGACCATGCTCGGCTTCGTCGTGCAGAAGCACCACCACCGCAGGAAGCTCCTCCGCGCCGCGCAGAGCCAGCAGGACACCCAGAACCAAAACCAAAACCAAAATCAGTACCAATACCAGAACGAATGGCAGGCGCAGGCGCAGCCTGCGCATGCGGACGGCGCTCCTCTGGGTGGAACTCAGGATCTGCGCACGCCCAGCCACAATGTCGCCTCAGACCAGGCCGTGAGCGCCGACGACGCGCAAGCTCGGCGCCGTTCTCTGTTTGGCTCCGGCTGGCTGACATCGCTGCTCGGGCGCGGACACACTGACTCGGACGCGCAGGAGAAGGGAGATGCTGCGGCGCATCCGCGGTCGACGTCGACAGTCCGGATCCACAGCTCCGATCTCGAGAAAGTCGACTTCGCCGGGGCCTTTTCGCACGCTGGAACATCTGCTTCTGCTGCCTCTGGTTCTGGTTCTGCTGAAGGCCACGGGGCTCCCTCGGTCCGTCGCAAATCTTCGCTCATGCGTGCGGCAAGTAGATTCAAGGTACGTTTCTCCACACATCTCACTGCGCCTGTATAGTCGCTGTTGCTCAGCCTACACCATCCGCCCGCCGTGTGTACAGGCTCGAGCGTCTTCGAAACGCCCCCAACCAGACTTCCTCCCCCCCGTTCTCGAAACGCCCGAACCCGCCGCGCAGCCCGCCAACACCCTCCACCCCGCGTCCTCAAATTCCGGGATCTACGCCGGCGGGCCCCACGGCCCCTCCTCCCAGCTGACGCTCGTCTCCGTGTACGACGCCAAGAAGCCCTCGCGCGAGAACACGCCCCTTCTAGCGGACCTAGGCCTCGTCGCTAGCACCAGCGCCAGCACCGCAGACGCCTCGCGTCCTCCCTCGTCTGCTCCCCCTCAGGGCCCTGAACTCGCAGGCCCTTCTCTGGCTCTCACTGAGATCACCCCCGCACCATCCAGCACAACGCTAGTCGCCCCGCCTCCCACCGCCTCGGGCCCTCAGCACTCCGCCTCTCTTCCGTCAATGGCGTCGCGCGACCAGGCCATCGCAATGGTGAGAGAGAACCGGCACAGCAACAGCGGCTTCTTCTAGGCTTCCTGATTCCTGTCGATGCGATATACCCCGGGCCTGCTGGATATCTCTTGTGCTCTGATGTAATCTCTGGTCTCTCCCTGCGGCGTTCTTTCCGGGTGTTTTGTATCGTGACTGCCGTTAGTCATATATACCCCTAGTATGTTAGATTTAATCGGCGTCACTCGGACGCAAAAAAACTATTACATGTACATGTGCGCATGACGTATGCGCAATAACTTGTCCTTAGAAGACGTGCATCTAATGAGAAAAGAAACCCCCTATATATCGAAACGCTTCGAGCCAAAAAGAGTTGACATTTGCAGCACGCTCTGCATTCCGCGCGCACCGTCCTCTTCCTCATGCATCCAAGCACCATACCATCCTTTGTCAGCCCTACATACAACAGGAATCCGCAACACTTGACTCAGGCGCATTCCTATGTCATATTCCCGAGCGATGTCGGGACAGCCGCCGCTCGCTTCTGCGCGCATGGCGACTCCAGGCCTTCAAGCAACCCCACCTAGTAATCCTTCTGCCCGTCCAATGTTCTCCGGATCGTCACAAGGCAAGCAGGTAACATAAACCATATCATCGAAGCATGTCTCCAACTGCATTTCCCGGGGCGCCTACCCCCACCAACACCGGCTCCTCGATGGCGTCGTCGTCGCATCCTGCTGGCAAGGAAAAGACGGTCCCGTTCGCTCTTCTGGGTGTCTTTGGCTTCGTCGCGGTCTTTGGCATAGCTGCCTTCATCGGGAAGTGGTACTCTGCCAGAATTAAGCAGCGGAAGATCATAGCAGCGAGGAAGGAGCGGCGGACATCCAGAGGTGCGGGACAACGTGCTATGAGGTCCTCGACAACGTATGCTAACTATTTGCAGGTAAACAGAGCAAACAGAGCTCCCGACGCAAGCGGCAGGGGAGCTGGGTGAAGCTAGCGAACAAAGAGGTCGACGAGCAGGTAAGCCGAGGCTGTTCCTTTGCTGCGACCTGGTGTATACGCCAACATGCACTCTCAGACTCCCCTGCCGACGAGACCACGGATCGGCGCCTCTCCGTCCCCCAGTACACCTCCTCGCAGTCCCGCTCCCGCCCGGACACCCCGTCTCAACAAATCTGCCTTCCTCTCCCGGCCTGAGATCTCTTCTCCCTTGGCAATGGACCCACTGAGCCCGTTCCAGAGCAACGAACCAACAGCGAAAACCCCCTCTGCAAGCACATCAGACAGCCCCCGCTCTCCGTTGCTGACGTCACAGGATATCAAATCGTCGGCGCCTACGATGGCCGAACGGCGGGTGCGGCAGATGCGGTCCAATCCGAAGCTCTCTCCCGTGCAAAAGGCAACGCCATTGCTATAAGCGCGCCGATCGCCCCAAGCAACCGACTAGTCGCGCTCGATGGCTCAGAAGCTTCTATAGAACTGCAGCTGGCACGTTGGAATTCTTTTTTACCGTATCTTGTGTCGTCGCATGTAGTGATACCCGCCGGCTCTGCGAGCCTAATTCGAATACCGAGCCGAAGCTTCTGAAACCGGGTCCGGGCTGTCTCGTCTTTGGCCTCTGACCATCTGTGCTTCTCGACTTCTTTTTCCCTCTTTTGTGCTCGCTGGGTGCTCTTTGGAATGCGCCAACGTATGCTGGCCTCTTCCCCGCGGTCTTGACGCCGCCACATGGACTCTTGGAGCCTGGAGTGCTCCCCGATTCGGACTTGCTCAGTCCAACACTGATCTGGTCGCCGATCCAGTCTGAGACCATTTGGCTCTGTTTCGCGTATCATCGAAGCACCGGCCTTCTTCCTTGTTTACTTTCGGCTGCCAAACAAACTCCAACGGAAGCGCATCACCAGCCCCGAGCGCGTCCCCGAGAAGCCGGTTTGATCAGCAAATCTCGTGTCTATTATATGTTCTCCCCGCATTTCAACCAGAGTCGCCTTGGTCTTCCCATACTCTCTGCATCTCTGTCTCCCACCACCACCACCTCCAACGCTAATACCGATACACCGATATCTATGGAGGGACAATACACGCTGTTGCTGGTCCTTTTGGTCATCTTCGCGACTACTACCGTCATTCTCATCGCGTATCTGGCTTACAAGGCCTATGCGAAGTTGAAGAAGGTGGTTGACGAGGAAGCTCGACATGGTATGCCCAAAGGTGTGTTTAACAGCTATAACGTAGAAGTGCAACACTAAATACTGAATGACATCAGCTTCTTCTACGGTGCCGCGGACTGCAAGGAAGGAACGGAGCTCTCGGTCGTCGTGGTCGACTTGGTTCCAGTGGAACCGGTCCTATGACAGCCTGGAGGTGAATACTTCCTGATATCACTCCTTGTCCCGTCAGGCTAACACGCGACTCAGGAGCACTTTGAGAAACCCCCCGCCGCATCCTACACCTCGCCACACGAGCTTATTCCCTCGGCTCCACTAGCATCTTCCCCAATCCACGACGTCCCCTCCCGCTTGCACCGCTGGATTCTCCCCTCCCCTCTGCCCCGGACACCCAACAAGCGGCCCGGCTACCGTAGCTCCCCGGCTCGGCGTCTCCTGGGCCCGAACGCGAGCGACGACTCGTTCAGCGAGATCAACCTGCACCCTAACGGCACACCCGTCGCCTACCTATCTATGCCGCCTGCTCTCCGCGCCCGGAGCCCCAGCCCCGCGTTCATGTCGCCCACGTCCCCGACGTCGCCCGAGCGCATGGCGCAGATGCAGAGGGACCCGAAGCTGTCGCCTGTCCAGGGGCCCGTGAGGCCGATGGTCTACTTCAAGTCGCTCTGATGATGATGTGATGTTGCAATGCTGGATAATGACGGACTATGCCGTTGTTCCTCTTTGGATGTACTTTTTTTACCACTAATGCTCGCTGTCTTTGCACCGTCTCCACCTACCATCTCACTGTAATGTACTTGTCTAACTTGGCGTTTTCCGCTGCTGCTGTAATGTCGACGCGCATTAATGTTGTTGTAATATCGACATGTCTTATGCTGCTATAATCTCGTCGCTCTTTCCTGCTCTCGTACCTTTTTTCTACATCTTTCCGGACGCCTGAGCTTGTGCAACAATTTCTCGGGCACTGTCTTCTGATTTTAATCTCGTCCATGCTCCGTACTTCTTTGGCGGGAGTTGGACAACAGCGCGGTAGTAAATCTGTCAGCCGCCAGGCGGTGTCGTATATCTTCTGCGTTCAACCTCGCTCCTCTTCTTCTCTCCACCCCCCACCTTCACCACCGCCTTCCAACGTCCTTCAGCCTACCACCACGTTCTTTCTACGACCACACTCTTTTACTTTGGACCTTGGAAATGGCGCATCTCCTTTCATCGTCGGCCCCTATCCCTGGCAGCACGCCCCTATCCCACCACCTTCCAACCCACACCCGCCACCATCCCTGGCACACGCACACGCATACACCCACCCCGCCCTCATACTACGTTGTCACCGACGGGCTCCTCCCGCTCCTCTTCGTCGTCGCCATTTTTGTCATCGCGTTCGCGACGGCGTGCCACATCTGCCGCCAGCGCCTCGGGCGGCAGCAGGACGCGGTCACGTTCGAGAACATGACGCCGCCGTACGTGTACTCCGGTGAGCCTTCACTACTTTGTAAAAAATAAAATGAAAGCCAAAGCGCTGATCGTGCACAATGTATCATAATATACATACGAACATAACCCAGCGGGCGGCGCGGGTGTAACGCCAAAGCCGGGGTGGAAGGAGCGGCAAGCAGACATCCACGTGCGCATTTCAATCCCGACCATAATAATTCACTCCGAACCACCCACCCAACTCACACGATAATCTTTTGAACGCCCACAGAGCCTCGCGTCCGAAAAGACGCTCGCCGGCGACAAATCCCCCAAGAGCAGCACCTTCGAGTCCCTGCCCATGCTCCCCACCACGGCGTACACCAAGTCTCCGCTCTCCAACCCCCCGTACTCCCCCGCGCCCGACTATCATCAACAGGCGAACGCGTACCACTACGGCGACACTAAGAGGATACGGCCGGGCGACGTCTACACGCCGCTGCCGCCCCGTATCAGCAGCCGACACCAGAGCGCAGAGAGCGGCGGCGTTGATGCTCAGTCTCCGGGCGTCGGCGGATTGGCGGGCGAGGTTACGACACCGCTGCCTGTGTATCGTCGCTAGCTAAGCTTGATACTGTAGCTCGCGTTTTTTTCTTGGCCTTGTGTTCAAAGAGGTTATGGCCGTGTGCTCGTCTCCGATCTGTAGCAATCTATCGCTGCTGCGTTCTTTCTTGATTTTGTGTTCGTCCTTGAACGTTTATCTCGGTGGCTCGCTGGATTGGCTCTGTAGTCTCTTCGCGTTTTGCTAATGGGAGTTGTGCAATTCTGCCATGCAGATCCGTTGCACAACCTCAGGCAGGCGGGTCACGTCGATTTTCTGAAAGTTTGAATTCGGACTGACGGCAACGTTGATTTAGATTGGTTGTCAGGTTCTCAGTACACTGACCGTTACAACTCTAACTGGATGTCTCGTCCTCACACTATCGTCTATAAGAAGGAGCGCCACCAGCCCTTCCGCCAGCCTCACCCACTAATCACTCACATCCCGTCCCCTCCTCCGTAAGCACTAACAGCACCACTCCATATCCAATGTCTCCCCTCCTCACCATCTCCCCTCGCGCGCCCCCCGCGTCCTACGCATCCCTCCCCTCAACGTACCCGCACCCCTCCCACTTCACCCCCGCCCCATCCACCCCACACACCCTCCCCACACCCCACCCGCGCGTCATCCCCGCGACCCCCGGACCAGCACCGACGCCGCCCGCGCACCCCGTCGCGCACCCGCACTACGACATCCCGGGCGCACCACGGCACACCGCGCGAACACCGCCGTCGCCGTACACTGTCTCGCAGAACACCGTACTGCCGTACGCCCTGCTCGGGATATTCGGCGGGCTCGCTGTGCTCGCTATTGTGTACTTTGGGTGCAGGACGCCGGCTCGGCGGTCTGCGGCGCCTCTGTCCCATGGTCACGGTGGGGAGGGGGCAGAAGAGTTTGAGCATAAGGTGACGCTGAAGGGGCTGGCGACGCCAGAGTTGTGCCGCGATGAGGCGGCTGAGAGCGGTGTGTCGCGTGTTTCTTTTTCCTGCAATCTAACGCCTGAACGGTTTCAGCTGCACAGGAAACAAAGGCGCATCCACTAGCGTTCTGGACGCGGTGGACCGCGAGACGGTCCGGTGCTGCGCCGGGTCGTGATTCAGACGCGAATCGTCAGGTGAGTCTGAGCGGATTCGATCCGCTAAGGGATGGCCACACCGAGTTCATTGACGCTGACGTATTCGATGCTGCGTTATCTGCAGGTTGACAGCTCATTCTCAGATAGAGACGAAAAGTTCTCGATGTCGTCCGGCTTCTCCACCCCGGAGCCCGTGGTGCTCCCCGACTTCCCCAAGCCCGTACATCACTCGGAGACCCTATCTTCGCTCTCGCATAATACTTACGCGTATTGGGCGGCGCCGCTTCCTGGAAACGAGCGTCGCTGAGGGCTCTGAATATGACGAGGTTGATTTTGCGTGCGATGGCAAGGAACTAATGCTGCATCATATATCTGATATAAGTAATATCAAAATATAACTCTTCTTAGACCACTTATTCCGTATACTACTTAATGGGCTACCTGTCACTGTCCATGCTGGTGTTACAACAGCATCGATACTTTATTCTCTACGGTGGCGACACTGGTGCTCAAACACATTTTAAGCTAGCACTTGGACAGAGCTCACGACGTATTGCATACCGCAGAAGGAAAATAGAACGTGTCACGCCCAGGCCAAGCGTCCAACCGCCGTTCCACTCTCTCCCGTACCTCGCTGGATTGTCCGCGTTCTCGGAGGCGTGCCAACTCAGGAGAAGGTCATGCAAGGCACCCCCTGGCGCCTCGAGGCGTGCTGTCACTCAGGTCTGCCCATATATCTGGCGCGTGTTATCCCATTTTCTACGGAGCTGAATCGCTTTTGGGCCCATTTAATTACGCGCGATCCAAGAACCCGATGACGCTCCTCGTGTTGTGGAGGCTTCCGCTCGCAAGCCATAGCGCACCGTGCACCGTGCAATTCGTGGGGGTGTTGATTACCTCCCCTCTGATCTTATATCGAAGTCAGTGTCTTCACAGCAGGCCCTCAGGGTTTGAGTGTGTGCTGCACGACAGCACTGCAACGCCCCAGGACATATCCAACTGGCCATGAAAATGCTCGACGTCTCGGATCCACAAAAGAGGCCACAGGACCTGACGCATGCCGTATTATCCTTCGACTACCGATTACCAAGGGTTTGGAAGCGTCTTGTAAAAGGAAAATTTCGTGGGCTGGCGCGGCGGCCGACGAATACTCTTTTGTTCGTAATTGAATTCCTACTGTTACGCGACGACAGGCCTGACAGTAAAACTCTTGCTGTGTTCAGGGTCGTTCATCTCCCGCTATCGGATCCCGTTCTCATTGGCTGGCAGGGGGAAGACACAAGAAAACGGTCAGGTTGCGGAGCTGCAGGCTGAGGGTCGTGAACAGCGGAACAAGGAGATGCGAAGCGACTTGCCGATCCACCCCGATGTGGAATCATCGCTACAAATAGCAGCAAATCCACAAGAATTCAACAACCGCCGCGAGGCCCGAGTCGAAACAAGGATAAAAGGCAGCCCATCCTCCGCCGACTTCCCTCAGCTCCCTCAGCTTCTCTCCCTCACTCCCTCGTCTCCGAAACTCCAAGTTCTCTATGGCTCAGCTTTTCTCTTAGCCCGTCGCGTCGTCGGCAGGTCTCTGCAGCGAGCGTGGATCACCACACGCTTGCATTGACTGGTGCTCGGAAAAATGCTCGTGAGTGCTGGATGGGTTGCATGAAGCCCACGTTTCCAAGACCGTGGATAGTGTGGCTTGTTGGGCCGCGGGCTGACCGACGCTGCGACCGGCGCGGATACTTCTTGGCGACTACCACCATCTCTGACGACCTAACCGCCACTCGCCGGTTGGCCCCGCGTCTCGGAACGACAAATGGTACGTCTTACTGCTTGTTTCGGTCTCCATTCCTGACTCGTCGCTTTGCAGCCCTCTTACTGCTTGACTTGCCTGATAACCTCCTTCGCATCTTGGTGAGTTTGTTTTTCTTTTTACCTGCGCCCACTCATCTGACGCGTCGCTCTCCAGGATCGGCAGCACAAAAGCCTGCGAGAGGCGCTGCTTACGACAACAATGTACTCTTTGAGCTCTTGTTCGGTGTCGATAACTCCTCGCTGCCGACGCGGAGCCCCCCGACGGGCCTCGACTACCACCTCTCAACTTCGATGTTGGTGGCCAAGCGAGGCATCGCCACCACGGCTTTGGGACCCTCAGCGCCCGAAGCATCACGGTCTCCTCGACTCCGGATTGGCTCTTTCTCGTCGACTTACTCTGGCGACTCCTTCTGGCGACGCGCTCTTCCGGCGCCCCGCTCCGGAGATTCTTGCATTATCGATCGTCGGCTTCACGTCGTCGGACTCGGTGCCTTCACAGGCTCGAGAATGCTTCAGCGTTGGTGCGGACTACCATCCTGCCTCTGCTAAGCAAGAGGGCTCGGTGCTTCACGCGCCACCTCTATCGGGTACATTTACCCCAAATTTTTCGCACCGCGAGGGGACTTCGGTCCTTTCTTCTTTCGGGACTTCGGTCTCTATCATCTGAGGCCTCGTGCCTCAGCTGTTCGTCGGGACTTCGCATGTTCTCCTTTAGGGACTTCGTGTCTCGACGCGGAAGGGACTTTATGTCTCTTTCTGAGCGTTCTAGCGCTTGACTGTTTGATGTAGCCGTAGATATCGTGGCAATGTAGTGGAGAATTATGCTCTCATATGTAGTGTTGCGTTGCGTGTAATTCATGTGCTTCTCAGTTACTCAAAACTTTTAAGTCGGACATCAAAAATGGTGAACTTTATTCGCCATTGGCAACCCAACTGTCTCTTCATTCTTTCGGCGTCATTATAGCCTCCATGGCAAGAAATATGCTTCAACAAGAAGAGTGGTTGAGTGTCTGGTAGACGTTACAACTTCGAGTCGCGCTCGTGGGAACTCCTCAACTTAGCTCTGTGATAATCTAGGACTTGCCCCTGACCAAGTCTTTACTCACCGACGATGACCGATAAAAGCCACCGAAGCAGCGAGATAGCTCCATTTATGGCCACAGACGCGCCGAAGACGTCCCCCGAACATATATGCACTACAACCTCGCTCGACCTTGTCTCGGGCAGCTGCGCTTTCACCGAGTTCATCTCATCAAGCCAGCCAATGACCTCTCTGGAGAACATCCCACGGCTGGGTGCGTGAGATGGATCACGAAGGCCTAGGGCGAGCGCATACCAGTCTACGGCCTCCTCCAATCCTCCAATGATCTACAGGACCGAGCGCACCTCCGCACCGTCGTATATATACCCACAGGCCTGACATCCGGATCGACAGAACTCCCCATCCCCCCGACATATCCTGTCATTCATCATGTCTTGGTCCATCCCCCCAGGCTTCGTATGGATCGCACTCAACCTCCCCCGGCTGCTACTCGCGCCGACACTCGCATACGGCGCGCTCCGCGTCCTGCGCACGCACAGCGCCGTGCACCTCCCCACATGGCTCAACGTCATCATCTGCATCGGCTCCCTCCCTGTCGTGTTCACCCTCAACGTGCTCTACTCGGACTGGCGCATCGCGCGGGACGCCGCCGCGAGGGGCGCAGTGCTCCCGCCCGCGCCGCCGACCAAGCTTCCAGGAGGGATTGAGAGGCTGCTGCAGGCCAGCCGCAGGGTCACGGCCAACTATGTCGGTGAGCTTGTGGTGCGCTCTTTTCGGGGTTTGTGTTTACTAATTTGTGGGTAGCGGATGCCATTGGAAAGATAACGAGGGCCTATGGTCCTACTGTCAATATGAGGTTACTCTGGGAGAATAGAGTGAGTCGTTGCCGGACCTTGATATTCGTGAATACTCATTTGTATACAGATTGTCACGACGGAGCCTGCTTACATCAAGGTGTGTGTATCAACCATAGTTTATGCTGGCTATTGAATCGAGCTGTACGAAATTAGGCTATACTAGCCACCCAGTTCACCTCCTTTGCTAAAGGTTGGTCATACATGACTAACGTTGTCTTTCGCTAACATTGCAACCATGGTAGGTCCATTCTTCCGCGATACGAACAGCTCACTTCTGGGAGTCGGAGTATTCAACGCTGATGGTACGTCCAATTCTTGCTACGTATTTCGATTCCCCTACAGCGACTAACGACCACCTTCTTAGGTGATATCTGGAAGTGTGTAGTTTAAACCCTTCCGCACGCCGTGCTGACGCTAACCATCCCGGCATCTCTCCAGGTTCCACCGCTCCATGACCCGCCCCTTCTTCAGCAAAGACCGCATCGGTCACTTCGACGTCTTCGACAAGCACGCCGAAGACGGCCTCAACCAAACCCGCACCCGCCTGCGCGAGGGCCACCCTGTCGATTTCCAAGACATGGTCTCCCGCTTCACACTCGACTCCGCAACCGAGTTCCTTTTCGGCAAGGACGTCTGCTCGCTCTCCGCCGGCCTCGTCTACCCGCCCTCTTCTGTCTCCGGCTCGGCTGCGTCCGCCGCGGACGAACACCCCGCAAACAAGTTCGCACACGCTTTCGTCGAGGCGCAGAAGCTGTCCTCGAAGAGAGGTCTTTTCGGGAGCACGTGGCGCCTGCGCGAGTTCTGGCGAGACGAGGTGAAGGAACAGATGAAGGTGTGCCGCGCGTTCATCGATCCGATCCTCGAGGAGGCGCTCGCGAGGAAACGCGAGACGCGTGGTCAATCTGGCGAGAAAGTTGATGCCGAGGAGGGGGAGACGTTGCTCGAGCACCTCGTCAATTGTACTGAAGGTGAGCTTGTTGTGTCCTTGTGCGGTTCCAGCAGCAGCTAACGTTCGGGGTATAGACCAGACGGTGATCCGTGACGAGATTCTGAACATCATGATCGCTGGCAGAGATACAGTACGTTGTTATTCGATGCCATATAGTGTTTTACTGATCTTCATGACATAAAGACTGCTTGCTCGTTGACTATGTCGGTGTACATGCTGTCGCAGCACCCTGACGTCCTCCGCCGTCTCCGCGAGGAGGTCCTCACCAAGGTAGGCGCCTCGCGCCGCCCATCATACGACGACATGCGCGACATGAAGTACATGCGCGCTTTCATCAACGGTGCGTGGTTTAGTCTCGCCACATACTACGCTATTGCTTACAGTATTTTCAGAGGTCTTGCGTCTCTATCCTCCCGTGTAAGCCCATAGCTTCACCATGGTTTTCTTCTATCTAATGATCTTCGGTGTGTCAAAGGCCCAACAACACCAGAACGAGCACAGAACCCGCTGTATGGCCTGGTTTGAACGGTGGCCCTCCCGTCTACGTGCCTGCTAATACTCGGTACGTCGTTCGCCTCTTGCTCCTTCGTAGTCGATACTTACTCCGCAATAGGACACCCTACTCCGTGTTCCTCATGCAGCGCCGAAAGGACCTCTGGGGCCCAGACGGTAAGCACACCTACCCCCTCCACTCTACCCCACCTCACCACCACTCAACACACAGCCGACCTCTTCGACCCCGACCGATTCCTCGACTCCCGCCTACACAAATACCTAACGCCCAACCCCTTCATCTTCGTCCCCTTCAACGCCGGCCCGCGCATCTGCCTCGGCCAGCAGTTCGCATACAACGAAACATCCTTCTTCCTCGTGCGGCTCCTACAGATGTTCTCGAGCATCGCGCTCGCAGAGGACGTGCAGACGATGCCCCCGCCGGAGTGGGCCGCGGCCGGGGGGCGCCAGGCGATGGAGAAGGTGGTGATTCAAAGCCATTTGACAATGTATGTGAAGGTGTGTGGGGGTTGTGCTTTGGGCTTTGGGGAGGCGCTGACTCGATTTGATGTGTTTGATAGGACGGACTTTGGGTGAGGATGGGCGAGGCGAACCCGGTGGAGGTGGTCTAGAACCAAGCGTGTTTAGTCGACTGCGTTACCCTCAGTCTTTTTTTGGTATTGTACGGAGTTAATTTATGTTGTGCTAACCGTGTGCGCTTTTCCAAGCCACGAGAAATAAAACAAAGTCGAGAACCTCTCGTAACAGCAGCCAGCTGGATGTTATGTATGTAGCTAGTACTTGAGATGCAAACCCGGAGCCGACGTCGAGACCCATCACTGCCACAGGCGCAATCTCGACTTTGGATTAATCCATTGACTGTCATCCAATATGAATATTTCAATGGCTACCATGTGGCTGCAAAGCGCACATTAAATTGAAGCATCCGGCAAACATCTTTTGCTTCGATCCCTTGCCAATCCATGCAGCGCCAGCGCTCGCCGGAGGATCGAGTATGGCACAGCCGCCACTGCCGGCACCGAAATTGGCTGCGCTTCCCAGTGAGTTCCTCACGGAGTTCCCCGGCTTTCGGTTACGGTCAGAAGGCGCCGGGCATCGGTCGGGCATCGTCTCAAGCTGTGTGGTACACCGAAGCTATGGGCAACTTAGATAGGCCAAATTTTCCCTGGCCTAGAAGTGCTTCACCTTTGACTTGAACCTTGTCTAACAAAGTCTCACCAGGCAAGCCAATTAGCAACAAATCTGAAGTACCGAGGACGAGCTGAATCCAGACACGATGTAGGCCGTATCATGGGCGCAACCCGCAGCCAGCCGTAGCACGCTCCTTCCCCAAAGACGTCGGTGAGTGTCGGTGTCTGGAACCAATAAACCCATTTCATATCCCCACACCGGTGATGCGTGCCTCGCATGGACATGTGAATCCCCACCGGACTCTCCGAACATGCCTCCGCTATATATTCCGGTCATTCGGTCGCCGTACTGGACGAGCCTACGAACCCACCGGCATCTCCTCCCACCCGCCTCTCCAACGCAACCCCCGACATACCCCGCTGGCATGTCCTGGTCAATCCCCCCAGGCTTCGTATGGATCGCCCTGAACCTGCCCCGGCTCCTGTTCGCCCCGGCGCTCGCATACAGCGCCCTACGCGCCCTCCGAACCTACAATGACGTGAACCTCCCCACGTGGCTGAACGTCATCATCTGCACCTCGGCTCTCCCGGTCTTGTTCACGGCCAACGTTCTCTACTCGGACTGGCGCATCAAGCGCGATGCCGCTGCGAGAGGCGCAGTGTTCCCGCCTACGCCACCGGACAAGCTGCCCGGAGGGATCGACAGGCTTCTCCTGGCCAATCGTCGGTTTAAGAATGGCTATCAAGGTAAGCTGCCCGAGAACGTTTGTGCGGGGCGGCTAACACAGGCGCTCACTCGTAAACAGCGGAGATCTTTGCGAATCTGACCAGGGAATATGGCCCTACCATCAACATGAGGCTACTTTGGGAAAACCGAGTGAGTCGTTTTTGAGATGCTCTCGCTGGACGTGCGCTCTGACCCGAGGATAGTTGATCACAACCGAACCCGCCTACATCAAGGTGACACGAGCTTCGGCCACTAGGGTAATAATGCACAACTCACCTCTTGGTAGGCCATCTTAGCCACGCAGTTCAACTCTTTCCACAAAGGTGTGTATACATTAATCCGGCCGTGTTCGCTGAACCGACAAACTGATTATCCTAGGCCCATTCTTCTTTGACCAAACCAGCTCGCTTTTGGGACTGGGTGTCTTCAACTCGGACGGTACGTCGAGAACCACAGCCGCAGAGCGCTCACCGACCGCACATCACCACAGGCGACATCTGGAAGTACGCATAATACATAACCTCAACGCATCCCTATTCTATATTTTGCTTAACAAAAGCGTTTCCCGCCAGATTCCACCGCTCGATGACCCGCCCCTTCTTCAGCAAAGACCGCATCTCGCACTTCGACGTCTTCGACAAGCATGCCGAAGACGGCCTCAGCCAAACCCGCACCCGCCTGCGCGAGGGCCACCCAGTCGACTTCCAGGACATGGTATCCCGCTTCACGCTCGACTCCGCGACCGAGTTCCTCTTCGGCAAAGACGTCTGCTCGCTCTCCGCCGGCCTCGTCTACCCACCCTCTGTCTCCGGCTCGGCTGCGTCCGCCGCCGCGGACGACCACCCCGCGAACAGATTCGCACACGCGTTCGCCGAGGCGCAGAGCGCGGCTGCGCAGCGGGGGATCTGGGGCGGTGCGTGGCGGCTGCGCGAGTTCTGGAAGGACGATGTGAAGGAGCACATGAAGGTGTGCCATGGGTTCATTGATCCGATCCTTGAAGACGCGCTCGCGCGGAAGCGGGAGGCGCGCGAGAAGGGGCTGGATCAGGGGGCCGAGAAGGGCGAGGTTCAGGAGGGGGAGACGTTGCTCGAGCATCTGGTGAACTATACTGAAGGTGAGAATTGTCATACGTTGATTATGATGATATCATGAGCTTGTGAGCTTGTCATTACAGATCCTAAAATCATCCGTGACGAGATCCTGAACATCATGATCGCCGGAAGAGACACTGTACGCACTCTATTTGGAACGGTATGCATTCATCCTGACAGACAACGTATAGACCGCCTGCACGCTCACCATGGCAGTCTACATGCTCTCTCAGCACCCAGATGTCCTGCGCCGCCTTCGTGAGGAGATTCTCACCAAGGTCGGCTCGTCTCGTCGCCCGTCGTATGACGACATGCGTGACATGAAGTACATGCGTGCTTTCATCAACGGTACGCCGTCCCGTACGCAGTAACATTCGTTGCTAACTACTGTTGCAGAGGTCCTGCGCCTGTATCCTCCTGTGTAAGCTCATAGCCTCTCCATTTTATCTCCTCTCGACTGACGTGCAACCGGCCATCCAAAGCCCTGGTAACATCAGAACCAGCACAGAAGCAACCGTATGGCCTGGCGTCAACGGCAGACCTCCAATCTATGTTCCTCCCAACACCCGGTACACCATTCTCCGTCATTCATACATGCCGCTTGCTCACGTCCCGCAAGCACACCTTACTCCGTCTTCCTGATGCACCGCAGAAAGGACCTCTGGGGCCCTGATGGTGAGCACCTCCCCGCATCTAACATCCCAAATAACCCCACACCCAACACACAGCCGACCTCTTCGACCCCGACCGCTTCCTCGACTCGCGCCTACACAAATACCTAACGCCCAACCCGTTCATCTTCGTCCCCTTCAACGCCGGCCCGCGCATCTGCCTCGGCCAGCAGTTCGCATACAACGAAACATCCTTCTTCCTCGTGCGCCTGCTGCAGATGTTCTCGAGCGTCGCGCTCGCCGAGGACGTGCAGACGCTGCCCCCGCCGGAGTGGGCTAAGGCCGAGGGGCGGCAGGCGCTGGAGAAGGTGGTGATCAAGAGCCATCTGACGATGTACGCGAAGGTGCGTGGTGCTTGGGTTTCTTTGCCGTGTGTGTGTCGTGCACAGGCTGATATAGCGTATAAACGCTGTATAGGATGGTCTGTGGGTCAGGATGGGCGAGGCGAGCCCGGTTGAGGTGGTCTAGCCTGGGTTTGGTTGAGCATAGACGTATCGGTGTGATATCTGGTTTTGGACTCGATCTAGCATCCTTGCTTCTTTCATGTAAAATAACATATATCTACTTATGTACTTGGAGTCTTGGACACGTTCATGGCGGATTTCTGGGGTGGCACCCACACTTACAGTGAATCAACCCTTGAATCCACACTGATCATCGGGGGCGTAAGCGTTAATAGGGGCTCTCGGAGGCCGCGGGCTGTGTGTCGCTCAGAACATAGTGTAACACGCCGCCGCGACTTTCGCATTGAACGCATTCTCAGAGTTCGAACGCGTCTTCTGTTTCCATGCAACATGCTTTGGGGCCTCAAACATGGCAAAAGCCACCACTTGCACAGGCAATACAGGATGGCGTCTGCACAGACAACGAGCGCCTATTGACTGTCTGCGCAACGCGCCCTTGATGGCACTGGCCTGTGGATACTTCAAGTTGGAACACCGGACCGCATTCAATCACCTCGGCGTCCCTCACTCACAGTTGCTGTACTAGTGCATGTCTCCCTCGTTTGACGCTCGTCCTCTCTCTGCCTTTATCTACTCCATATTGCACCCTCAGACTTCCCCTTGAGCGACACTCGCGTTCCTAGGTTCTGCTTGGGCTCCAGCTGTCAAATCCTCGGCCAAGCTGCTCCCCCGCTTGCTCTGCCATGTCAGACGATGCACCACCGACGACGAAACCGCAGCAATATTTGGACCCCAACGTGATACCAGAAGATTCTCCCAGTTTGCGTTACTACGCATCTCCCAGACCTTCAGTCGCCTCTTCGTCGCTTCACGCTCACAGTGAATCAGAGAAATCATCCGGTCCTTGCAGCACCCTTGAAGGTATGTATTCCCCCCTGCTGCATACCGATCCACGGACCAACCAACAGACGGCGCCCCACCGAGCACAACCCAGAGCCACAGCGACCGCTCCCGTACACTGGAGGTCGCCACATCCACCGCCGCGCCCAGCACAGACCCACTGCCGCATCTGCCCCCCGACGTCTGCAAGCCCCGCCGCCCCGGTGGGCTGCCGATGAAATGCGGCAATCTGACCGCCCCCGATTGGCACGGAGACCTCGGTGCGCCGTTCGAGGACGACAGAACGCGGAGGCGCGATGTCGTCCTGCGCCGCCTCGGGCCAGCGTTTCCGACCGAGCTCCAGCGCTACGATCGGAGCACGAGGGCAAAGACCGCGCAGCCGGTTGCGCGGTATATACAGCCAAACGAGAGGACTTTCGATGAGTGAGCTTCAAGATCATCTACGGTCTCCGGATTTGCTGCTAACGCCTACGTCTAGCGACGAAGACCCGAACTATCGAGCGTGCTGTGCTGCGGGATGGGTTCCCAGAGTGCACCCCGAGGGCGCACGATACTTCTTTCACAGACAACTGGTATGCATTCTTCAAACGTACAGTGGCGTCTTCCAGATTGATCGTCGTCCAGAGAGCATGGGCTGACGGCCTCGAACAACACCCCGCCTTTCTGAGGGCTGCGGACCTGGCCATATCTCAGCTAAAGCAAAAGATCGACGAACAACATATCGAGCTTCCCGCAGACGTTGAGCTCGTCCTAGAGCTCGACAAAGAGCAACACGACCACGACCACCATCACCATCACCATCACCATCAACCGACCCCAACCGACCCCAACTCCGTCAAGAGGTCCGAGTTTAAATGCGGCTACTACTTCGTGGATCACACAGCCCGCTGCCTGTTCTGGCTCGATCCGGTCGACATCTCGCCCTTGTGCGAGAATGTCACAGATATCACTCGAAAGAGCCACATTGGTGAGGTGTTTTACCCTGTGATATGACGTCGGCTGATCACCATATCAGCCCTGGCCTTGGAGTCACAGTACTGGTAAGCGATTTTGGTGTGCGCTTACACGAACAAAGGTGCTAACGGTCTGTCGCCAGGCAGCACTGCGAGTATTTCCCGGCACATAGGCCAATTGTCCCGTCTGTTACATATGAGCTGAAGGGTATGATTAACCATGCTATCTCCGGTGAGTCTTGTTCCCATGCCTTTCTGCGTCAATGTCTCGGAAATCAGGCTAACCTTGAAATGGCAGAGATGGTGACTTCGGAGACGTCATTGTCGCCGTTCTCTAATGAAGAGCTCATTCAAACGAGAGATATTGTTATAGCCTCAGAAGGTTAGCTAACCTACAATACCTTTTGAAGAAGTTAATAAAGAGAATCAGAGGTGCCCCCAGAAGGACTGGACTGCTCTGCCTCCATCTGCATCATCGGTGCGTTCACTGAATCAACCTCGTACATTTCAGCGAGCTAAACACCCAACGATCTCAGCACGTTTCATGCGATTATTCAGTAAGCTCATCTGCTACTTCCGCGAAGTCTACTCCTAAAACCAGACGCATCAGCACGGAACCGCTTCTTCAACTTCTATGGCCAACCCGGCGCCCGGCTCGACTCTGACCAAGCCGTGTACAGAGACAAAAAGACGATCCGAAACAAGTCGATGCTGATACGCGTCTTCACCCCGCTCCTGTTCAACGCGCCGTCTATGCACTGGGAGCAGCTGCGCAAGATATGGGTCGACTCGGTCGTGTCCTACGTTCCGTGGATGAAGTTCATCAACGATCTCAACCAAGAATGGAAGAGCTATACACTCTACGTGCGTCTGACTCTCAAAGCTATGGCCATATTGTCACGCTGAGGCAAGGACAGTCAACGGTGCTTCTGACAGCCAACATCTCGTTCCTGGCGCTCTTCAACGTGATGCCTCAAACAGAGCTCCAGCTTAACATCACGAGCGGCGCCTACGCTAACGATCAACTACAGACACCGCCACCTACACACCCTCAAACCGTGTCCGAGATACTAAGCTACGCGTCGACGATCGCGAGCACGGGCTCGATCGTCCTCGGCCTCGTGCTCGTCAGGCAGAACCGCACCAAGTCCCGCCAGTCCGTCGACAATGTCGTACGTGCACCTTCACACCCCGCATGTCGCTCTATCTCCCCATGTGTACTGACAACACCCGCAGATAGCCTATCTCGGCAAGATTTCAGAAAACCCCCTCGGCATCGAGATGCTCGCTATCGTTTACAGCCTGCCCTACAGCCTGCTCATGTGGGGGTAAGCCCGTCCTCTCCTCCCCATCCGCATCCACATTCCGTACTCAAGCGCACCACACTCTGTTATTTTACAGGCTCATCATCTTCGCCGCCGCATTCGGCGCACTCGCATACCAAGAGACTGGTCCAGCGACGCGCTGGACCGTCGGCGTATGCGGCACGATCACGCTCACACTGGTCCTGTGGCCGGTCTTCCTCGGCAGAGACCTATCGCTCCCGTTTCCGAGACGCCATCGCAAAGCACCACGCACCGAACCCGGCTCGGAAGCCCCCCAGCGCAGCCCACTCGTATCCAGCCCTGGCTGTGCTAAGGCGGAAGTCGGGCTGGGGCAGCCTGTCGTTGCGCCTGCAGAGACTTTCTCGAGCGGCAAGGCGTTGTTCTCGAAACGGCCGTATCGGCGCAGTTCCACGCAGCGTACGTTGGCGTAGGCGAGACAGGTGGGTCGGATGGGCGTGGGGATGACCCGTATCTTGAGAATTGTGGACGAATTTTTGATCGTATCTGCTTTTGCCTCCCCCTGTTTGTGTTAGGCTGGTCCTAGGCCTCCGCACGCCCTGGGAGGCGACGCGCCACTGTCAAGAATAACACAGCATGTCATTTTGCCTCAAGCCTCTTCAAGTTACCGAATGTAGTTCATACTGCAATATATAAATGAAGGAGCATTGCTCCTACCTCCGTAGCTCATCCGGCATCCCCTCCACCCTTCGGGTGTTCCTAATAACAGCTCGTGTTGTGTTTGAACGGCTTTTGCATAGCGCACGTAGCAGCCGTCACGAATGAGCTGCCAATGACCTTCCTCTATATGTTTTAATCCTAATCCTTGTGGCTGAAGTCCCTCCCAGTATTTATCATGCATCATTGTTGAACACCTCCCCCCAAAATCGAACCTTGACTTCCACGGGACTTGAGCGTTTCGACGGAGGCTATCGTTTGGGCTACTCTGTTGGGCTTCTCCTGTCAAACGTGGGCATATGCGTGTATTTGTGACTTTTCTTCGAAGAGTACGACGAGGCCACCGCTCCGTTTCAAATTATTCGGGCTCAACGCGATGGGTGTCTTTTCGTACAATTCGGGCACATGTACAGTATGTCGCAACGGTCATATCCTATTCATTCCGTTAATATTGCCTACCTATTTTCTTCATCTCCCAGGAACTACCCTTGCCTACTTAGCCTTTGAAGAGAAACAGCAAAAGGCATTGACGTCTTCAGTGGATGGCGCATTCGCCAAAGGGTAAGGTGATCCCGAACGGGCAGGACGCGAAGGCTCTGCTTGCCCACGCCCAGACACAGAAGCAATAGCGACATTTCCTTCTTCCTCGCTCTCTGATTCTGTGTCGTGCTCACTATCCCCGTTGCTTCCCGGCTCAGGAGCAACAGCAAGACGCTGGACGACCCGATTCAGACGCTTCGCGATTGACGGGAGCAAGGGACACGCACCTGTTTGGCCTGGGCAGTATAAACTGATACACTGCGACGTAAATTGAACATTCTTGTGTTTCCAGACGAATTGCCTTCGGGGCGCTCGCTCTGATCTTGGGCGTGTTTACCATCGGCTATGCCAAGGAGCTTCCTGACTGTGGATGTAAGTCCGCGACCTTCGCGCGCCGGACGCGATTTCGGCCGTGTTGCTATATGGCGTTGGGAGGAGTGCCCATGTCGATTGTATGGTCGATGTGTCTCCTTGTGGGCAGACGCTTGCCTTCGGATGATCGCAGGAAGCTGTTGGACCAGTTCGTGAAAGACGATGCTAGAGGACGGAATCACCCACATTCATAAAACTATCCCCGGACGCGTGGCCCCGGCGCTATAAGTCAATTTGTTGATGTCTACGGACTGGCAATAAGATCTGAAACCTACCTCCCGCCGTAGCTGTCTTTCTACTTCATGAACCGATCCGCTGTCTTCTTCTTCATATTCCGTTTCCTATCAACATCAGCATACGAAACCATATGATCTGGTCCCGAAACGTACTTGGCCCAAGAGTAGCTTTCCGCTCGCTGTTTCCCAAACTCTGAGGCATCCGTCTCGTGTCCCGCTTGCAATGCGAGTTCCATTCGGGGAGAACGCGGCGACAGTTACCCAGCTCTCGTGCTCGAAACCCCGGAGGAGCTGACCAGTTTTGGTATCCCAGATGCGGAGTATTTTGTCGCATGACGCAGTCAAGAACGTTTGACCATCGGGTGCATACTGTACGCAGCTAATTGGTCCATCGCACTCGACCTTGAGCAGTTGCACTCCTTCAGGAACGCGCCATACTCGTGCAGAGGAGTCTCCAGCACCACTAAGTATGCATGTTCCGTCTGGCGACCAGCAAACCGACAGCACATGGTTATCGTGACCGTACGGTCCCGCTATCAGAAAGCCTGTGTGAATCTCCCAAACACGCACCAAATTGTCTTCTGACCCTGTTGCCACCTGCAATCCGTCAGGAGATACACTGAGAGCACGGATGGGGAAATCGTGCCCTCCAATGACCCGGAGGGAGCTGCCGGTACGAGCGTCCCATACACGTATAGTACAGTCGTTGCCGGCGCTGACAATATGGGAGCCATCGGGTGTGAACTTGACAACCCTGACACCGTCAGTGTGGCCCTTGAGTGGATCCATTGCAAGTTTCTTGGTCTCCGTGTTCCATAAACAAATGGTCCGATCCTCAGAGCTGCTGACTACTTTCGAGCCGTCGGGAGAGATTTCGATAGAGGTGACGATAGCCGTGTGGTGAGCGAAGACATCCTCTGATTCTTCTCCCATCGTCGCATTCCAAAATCTGATAGTATATTGATTCCCTTCGCTTGCAAAGTGTGAGCCATCGGGGAGCCATGCTAAAGACGTGATCCATTCAGTTGTGATAAGTCTGGGAGAGTGGGGCAAGGATGATTAGACGGCCATCTAGTACAGGCAGGGTGAGATATACATACAGACTTTTACTGAGCGTCGTTTCTGGGCCCTGAACATAAAGAGTTTATTGACATCCTGAAAAAGGACTCGGTTACTTACCTTAGGGAGAATAAGCTTTCCCGCCACGGTTTCTCGTATACACATGCTGGAACCTCTATTAACAACGAACCCTAGCTCCGTAGGAGATGTCGATATTCTGTCGACGTACTCGGCGCTGAATATCGGTCCCCACAAGCAGTCGCCTGTCACTGGATCCCAGGCGCGTACGGTTCTGTCGCGTGAAACACTAATAATCATCTGTCCGTTGGACGTGAATGCGAGATCAGAGACCCCAAGCTTGTGTCCCTTCAGCGGCCTGTTGCGTAATTTTCCCGTCTCAGCGTCCCACAAACAGATTGTGCAGTCCTGGCCGCCGCTAGCCAGCAAACGTCCGTCTAGGGAATATGACACTGCCCATACCTCCGACTTGTGTGCTGCAAGAGGGGGGAAGGCAAGCGCTTGTGAAGCCACGTTCCAGACTCGTATCAATTTGTCGTCACAGGCCGATGCAATGCAATGGCTGCTGGGAGAGAATCGCGCCTTGCTAACGTTGGCAGGATGTTCCAAAGCGTGTATACACTCTCCGGAGTATGCGTCCCATAGCCGTACGAACCTGTCACCCGCACTGGCAATATATTGTCCGCTGTGAGAGTACTCCACCCACAATACAGATTCGGTGTGACCTCTGAGTGGACCCAAGACCGTCTCTTGGATTGAGGTATCCCAAATACAAACTGAGTTGTCGAGGGAGCTGCTTGCTATCCTTCGTCCATCGGGAGAGAATGCGACTGTGCGGACTGCACTATAGTGTTGACCTTCCAGAGGCTTTCCGATCTGCATGCCGGTGTGCGAGTCCCAGATCCGTATTGAGTCATCGTAAGAGCCCGAGGCAATCCGCGTGCCATCAGGAGAGTAAGCGACCGCACGGACCGTGTCGGTATGCCCTTCAAAGAATGTGGGAGTATGAGTACCGCCTTCGGAGTCCGAACATGTGTCTGAGGAGGGCATTTCTATGATATTGTTAGAGCAATACGGCGGGGTGAGTGACTGGTGCGGCTTGCAACTTGGGGCACTCATGGTGATGGTTGGGGGGAAACGTGTGTTTCCTGGCAGCGCACGCCCGATGTCGCAAGGCCGCAATTGATGCGAGGCACCGCATGTGCACTCGGGGCCTTGGTCTATTACGAGCGTTTTCGTGGGATCCATTCGTACCGTTTCTTGCCTTCTCACAAACATTGTAACATACTTTTATGCTCGTACGTCTCAAAGGATCATCAATCTTTTAAAATACGGTTTACTACTAGTAGTACTGACTGCAGCGGGCTAGCGACCTTCAGGTCTCAATATGTTGTAATGTTAGATCTATATTGATGGGAATGTCATGATCGTGCCTGTCGCCGCTATTGAAGGGTATACGTATATATGCAGGATGTACTACAATCAAGAAATGCGTATCGTAAATCCATAGTTCAGTTCGCATGCAAAAAGTGTCCTCGATCCTCGAGTACGCGTCAGTGCCTCACACACTCGAGCTGGGTGCCTGTGTGTTCATAGGGAGAAGGGGTATTCCAGGTTGTCGCGCTGGCCTCTGAGGCTTACGACGCCGTTCCCGCTTATCCTGCCTCCTGTGGCGCGTTTCGTTCCATTGCTTCCACTCACCATATAGCCGACCAAAGAAGCTCTCCGACGGGATGGACGTCGCTGTCGGGGATGCTGCAGCGCCATTAGGGAGCGGCGCCGGCCCGGTCACGGTCGTCTGAGCCGCGGCCGGAGGAGCTGCATTAGCGGTACCTGGAGGTGTAGCGCCAGACGGAGGAGCAGAGCCAGGGGAAGACGCCCTGTTATGCGGAGAAGCAGGAGAGGTAAGGCTAGCTGTTTGAGTAGTGGGTGGGCCCGACTTTGAGGCGGACTTCCGGTTGGGAGAACGAATCCTAGCCAGCTCGAGCCACCACTCTAGCGTAACAATATCCCTCGCAATGAAGACTGGCCAAAGGATCAGTCCGACCGTGATCGCAGCCGCTACAGCCGTTCCGATCCGTGTAGCTAAGAGAGTCTCCTGGAATGCTAGCGCGAGAAACGCCATTGAAAAGAAGAGTATGCTGCAGTACAATCATTACACGTCAGTGTCAACGCTGGGATATAGTCGCGTATAAAACCTACCCCCATAATAGAAAGCCAAACGGAAGACTGTATATAATGGCAAGCATCTCGATCCCGTACTTTGTACTGTTTTCCGATACAGTCTCCAAGTACCTCACCTGACTCGACATGTTATCATTGCTGTAGGTCAAATAGGACCAAACAGACTCACAGCCTCATCGATAGACTCCCGCGACTTGGTCTCATTCTGCCGCACGAGGATCAGGGAGGTCAAGACCGAGCCGACAGAGCATGCGGTCGAGACGTAGCTCATGACCTCAGCGACCGTCTGTGGGTGTTTTCCGTTGGCAAGATCATTTTGAGGCATGACGTTGAATAGTGCCAGTAGAGACAGGTTGACTGTAAGGAGCACCGTAGACTACGGACATATTATCAGCAGCTGATAGCATGCAATGACCCTGCTCAAAGATTTGAAAACTCACGTAGAGAGTATATCCCCTCCACTCGGTATTAAGCCCGTCGATGAACTTTCTCCAGGGTACCTGGTTGACCACTTTGTCTATCCAGACGGCCCGAAGTCGTTTGAGGTGCGGACGGGGTGCGTTAAAGAGACAGATCATAAAGAACTTGAAAAGGGCTGATTCCTTCCCATACTTTTGGAACAGTACCTGATCAGAGTTCAGTCGAGCGTTAGGCTGACCGTGAAAGTGAAAGAAGCGGTTTCGCGCTAATAATCCATGTTAGATATCTGCAAAGGCTTCTAAGTCTATCCAGCTCACTTAGTGTGCGCATAACACGAGCTATATAAGATTCGACGTAAGCGAACGTTCCGAAAGATTGAGTATCACTGACATAGAATGCAGATCGAATGGTCAAATACTTCTCCTACAACCTCTGCTGCCAGGTTCAGCAAAACAAACTTGTTTCCCCTGCGTATAAGACGAACCGTCGGTATACTGAACCGATTCTCGGATTTGCATGAGCTCCTCCGTATTGAACGGCGTCAACGATGTATCAGAGGTAACCAGTTCTGCAATCGCCCACGTCAGCGAAGGAAACAAAGGGCAATAACGCATTGAGAGAACTTACCTGACATGTAGTGATGAATAACTTCTTTTGCTTCGCAAATGATGTGCTTGGAAACCGGCCTCCGGTAGGGGAACCACTCGCAGTGTTGCCTGCATACACACATGTACTGCATTAGACGCCGCGCATTCGACGGGCGGCAAAACTCACCAGTACTCGTGCTCCAAAGCAAGGCCTACGATTGAACGTCAACACGCACGACAACATAAACAAAGCAAATGCCCACCTATATGGCTCATCTGCGTGACGCCTTCTACACGGGCAAAGGCTTCCTTTGCGTCATATGCTTGGAGCCAGAATAGTCGACGATTCTCGTGGGATACAAAGTAGTATTCCGCTTCGAATTTATAATGGCGGTGTTTCTTCTGGGACCCAATACCACATCGGCATTCTGCCCCCGCCCCTCTAAGCTCTAGCACGAGTTCAGCATTGCCAGGTAGTTGATTTACGTATGGTCGAGCCATCTCCTGTATCTTCTCAATCGTAAGCATTGCCGCCTGCAGATACCTTCTTTTCCACAATGGAGCGTCTGTAAAGACCCTCTGTGCGGATAAGCTCGCGTGGGTTTCGTATCGGAGGAAAGCATACCTTCTTCGGGTAAAACCAGTATACGGCTCCTTCAGGGTGCACCACTCGAGTCCAGCCTGCATTCGCACAGGCCTCAAGCTGGTCGTTTTGGCTACGCAAGGTTATATGAGGCCACGAAATGGACAAGCATGGGCATCCCTACTCTTGAAAGTCGAGTGTAACCGGTTGGATCATATACCTGCTAGTTTTCTGACCGCGGTCTCTATATCGCACCTAGTCAAGCTTTCGCTCAAGGTGGAGACTGCGACGTACGTACCTCATAGATTTTCGACCATACCGGTCGACGAGGGTAGCAATGAAGGGATCCACCTTGATATCATCGATGACCACGCATGGATCCGGTTCAAGTTGTTCAAGGGGCGTTACCCAGTCAGACGGGCAGGAGTCTGATTTCATAGCCAGTCCATGAGGAGGATGCGAAGACCAATGGGTATGGACAGTCTTAGCCCGAGAGGAGCAGGTGGCTCGTTGCGCCGGATTGGATGGGGGAGTATTGGGCCCGTTGGTTGGACCTTGAGCGACGTCAAATCCAGGGGCCGCCGGCTGAGAGGCGTGAGCCAGCTGGATGACTTGAGAGGATGACGAGAGCGACCCCTGTGGGCCAGTGCTGCCAGTGATGTGGCCTACTCCCGACGAAACAGCGTGAGGACCTTGAACGCTGGTGGTGGAACAGGGATCAATAGAAGCCGCGAGGAATGGCTTCGCCGTGAGCTGACCAGGCTGGTGCGCTTTACTTGCAAAATTCGAGACAGAACGACGCGCTCCCAGCAGACGCTGCAAAATTACAAGCAGAGCTCTAAGCGAAACACGTGCCTTGGCAAGCCACATCCGAATCAACCTCTCGAGGACCCTCCAGACTCGTATTGGCAGCGCCATCAGCCCTCAATCCTACGCACAAGTCCCGGTGTAGGCGCGAACGTCGTAAAAAGTGCAAGGAAGGACAGCGGAGGGGTTGGTTTAGGGCAACAAAGGAACGGGTGGCAAGCTGCACGCGTGATGTGGTCCCATAAGGACCTACAGCGTTACACAACTCCATCCTCCGGTCGCATGGGTCAAGCGCTCGGCTCTTTGCAATCGTTCAACGGATTCGCCAGATGATTGGCTCATTCTTCTCCGAAGCGGACACTGGCTGACAGCACGAACGGATGAGGAACAAAAGAACACAGGAAAACAAGGAAGCCAAGATGTCGTCGTTCATAGCAGGTGACAGCGTGAGTAACCTCCTGTTGGTGATACACAGGGGCTAATCTCAAAAGACACATTACAAGGTCGAAAATTTTAGAGTGAATGAAAACGAAATTTGTGATCAAACAATATATCGAATCTATGTAAGTAAGTGCATAAAATGCTACAATATCACGGCATGCGTATGGTAAATCCGAAGTGAAAACCCTATCCAAGAAAAGCGTCCTTGGGCGCACAATCAACTCCTCAAACCCAGTCAGACGTTCGTTTCGGCGCCAGGTCCACCCACGTATGGTGCATCCGCCTGTTCGCGAACACTCATGCTACCAAGCCCCATCGCGTCCCCTGACGGCACATGCGTCCGCGAGCGAGATCGCTTCGGCCCATGCTTCTTACTCATTTTTCTCTCGCGTCTCGTGCGCCAATCCTCCACCCTCTCCCCGATCACTGTAGACGCCCTCTTTAGCACCGACTGCTGCCTCGCTGGCGGGTCTGCGGGGGAGCTTGCTCCACCGCGTGCAGATGCTGGTGTCGTCCCTGCGGCAGCGTTCGATCCAATGTTCATCGATTGATATGATGCTATTGGGCCTTCAGTGTTGCCAAGGACCAACGCAGTAGACGTTAACCCGACGCGTGCCAAAATTTCTGGATTCTGGGGTGATGGCGCCTCTGGTTCCTCTCCCGTAACCGCCGGCACCCCATGAGCCGTCGGTCTTCTCAACTGTAGCGTCGTAGCGTCATCTGCAGTCATGCACGTATCCGTCCTGGTGGTCGATCTGCTCGGCGAATTCCTTCCCAACTTGCGCTGTTTTCTAGACTGTGCCCGTTTTTCCTCAGACACTGGGAGACCAAATATGTCCAAGAACTGTACGACATCCTTCTCCTGCCACGCTGTCGCAAATTCCTTCCTCAACTCTGTCCAGAACTTCTTGGTAAGGAACTCCTTCGCGACGACAACCGGCCAGATAACGAGAGCCAACGTGATCAAGCTCGCCACTGCCACACCGACACGTGTCGCTGTGAGCGTGTGCTGGAAGGCAAGTGCAAGGAATGCCATGGAGAAAAACAGCAGTCTACGGTGAAACACAAACGTTCCATGTCAGTCATGCTACCCGTCGGACACGATGCACATGGCTCACCCCCATAAGAGAAACCCGAACGGCAGACTATAGATGATCGCGAGCATCTCAATACCATGCTTGTTGGTCGATACGGTGTTCAGGAATTGCACCTGAGGACACGAGAGTCGTGAGCATTAAGGGACGTTATATATTCGACCAAGACGTACAGCTTCGTCAATTGATTGACGCGAATTCGTCTCATTTTGCCGCACGAGGATCAGAGAAGTCACGACCGAACCGACAGACCATGCCGTCGACACGTAGCTCATAATCTCAGCTACCGTCTGTTGGTACGTCCCGCCATTGTCGGAAAAGCTTGTTTGAGGCATGACGTTGAATAGTGCTAATAGAGACAGATTGACTGTAAGGAGAACCGTAGACTGTCACACGGAGCATCAGCGACCAAGGCTACGGGCAAGAACCACGGGATCAAGGAGGGAAAGACTCACGTAGAGAGTATAGCCCTTCCACTCGGTGTTCAGCTCGTCGACGAACTTCTTCCACGGGACTTGATTCACAACCTTGTCGATCCAAACGGAGCGCAGCCGCTTGAGATGCGGGTTTGGCGCGTTAAACAAGAGAAGCATGAATATGCGCGTGAACCTCGACATCTCGGCTTTCTTTCCCTCGTCCGTGAACAGAGGCTGATCGGAGTTGAGACGAGCGACAGTTTGACCGTGGAAGTGGAAGAAACGGTTCCGTACTACAGGTCTAATCAGCGGCTGGACGTCGACATTGGACGGCGTTGACACTCACTCAAGGTGCGCATGAGCCGTGCTGGAATAGGGTGAGTCGTATAGTCTGAGCGAGGCAGACAAGCTTCGCACCAATTATACATATCGTATGATCAAATGGCTTGCCTTCGACTTCTGCAGCTCACGTCAGTAAAGCGTCCGGGAGACCAGAAGGTACAACAGCTTACGTTGCGCATGATCGACGACCTCCTTAACCTTAGACAGTTCATCTTCATTGAACGGCGTCAACGACGTATCAGATGTGATCATCTCTACATCACGGTTTCGTTGGAGAAGACCCAATAAATGGACATTGCATTAATGCTTACCTGACATGTAGTGGAAGACGATCTCGCTCAGCTCGTCGATGATGTTCTGACGAACAGGCCTGGCATAGGGGAAGAACTCGCAGTGCTGCCTGTGGAGGAAGCACCTATGAGCCTAACGCCAAATCTCGAGATTGTGATGCTGACCAGTACTGTTGTTCTACAGCAAGACCTGAGAGGATCTCTTAGTACACATCGCAACGGATAGACAAAGAGAACGAGATACCCATATGGCCCTTGTTCGTGACTCCTTTCAGGTTCTCGAACAGGGACGTTATATTGTACTCCTCGAGCCAGAATATGCGCCGAGTTTTGTGCGTGACAAAGTAATAACCAACACTGAATCGATACGTGGGCTTCTTCCGGCTGCTATGCCTTCCTGACACACCATTGTCTGCCTTTGAACGCTGTTTGTGCAGCTCCAACACGAGCTCGGCATCTTCGGGAACATGATACTGGCCGACGCTGACCATCTCCCCAAGTTGGGCGATGCTTTGTGTAGCAGCCTCTCGAAAAGCTGGATTCGCCATGGGGGCATCGGTGAAAACCCTCTGTGCCACCACCGAATTAGACACCCTCGTCAGATACCGATAATACGTACCTGCTTCTCATGAAACCAGTACAACGCTCCTTCGGGGTGCACTACCCGTTTCCAACCTGCGAGACCCGCAGCGATGCATTCACCATGGTTGCTGAAAACTCCAACGTGAGATTGTCACGCCAAACGAGAAATTATCCAACCTACTCGTCATAGTTCGTGGTGAGAGGAGCCATAATGTACATAGATTCACGTTCGATGGGATCTACCGGCAGCTTCTCTTCGTCTCTACAACCTCCCTTCAATATTCTGCACCCCACTTGAATCGAAGGAGACGTACTCTGTAGGCTGGCGACTATACCGATTGATGTCCATCGCATAGGTAGGGAAAAGAGACTTGATTTTAACCGTGAACTTGTCCGTCGGCTGCGTAGACTGGACCGAAGGGTTCTTCCAGTCGGCCGGACGATCCGACTTCAGTACTAGACCAAGGGTTTCATGCGCGGACCAATGCATATCGCAAACACCCGTGCTATGACCAGGGTCGGTTGCCTGACTTGAGATGGCATGTGGACCGGGATCGCTGGCAGGGCCTCGAGACGAATGGCCGACATCAAAACCAAGTGCTCGCGAGAGGGGAGTGGCGTCGAGGCGGTCGATGGGGGGAGGTGTCGTGATACGCGTAACCGGATGGAGCACAGGCGATAGTTGCTGAGGGCTGTTGGTCTGTGCACCATCTGGCAGGTATGGCTGGGCGTCTTGAGGGTCGGTGGCGGAGGGGGAGGGGAGCCGTGGAACAGACGAGGCCGCGAAGAATGTCCTCGTCGTAGGTCGACTGGACTGATGCGTGTCTCTTTCGCAGCGCGAGAAGAGACGACGCGCTCCCAATTGGAATAGACGTCGCAGAAGCGCGAACAGAACTCCTAACGAAGCACGTGCCTTGGTCAAGTACACCCGAATCCATCGCTCCAGAACCCTCCAAACGCGCAGCGGCAAAGTCATGCGTCGTCAACTGTGTCCGTAAGTCCTAGGAGCGGCGTGAGTGTTCGCACCGAGAGAGAAGAAGGGAGGAAGGAGTGGGTGAAGGGGAACAAAGAAATGGGCGGCTAGCTGTATGCCTGCTGTATTGCCATAAAATCCCACAAGGACCTACAAAGGTCCACATTTGTAGCATCGCGTCGCATGGATTAGGCGTTCCGCACTGACACCGCCACCATACGGGCTATCGATGAAGTCGCTAGACGCTAAGCCTCTAAAGGACTTTCATGATCAACGCCAAACAGAGTAGATCCGGAGGAACAAAGGAAAAGAAAAAGCCTCGAGTTGGCCTCGAGTTGTGCGCGTTGCTGGCATCGCTGTTTAGAAACAAGTGACAACGCGGGTATTGCTTCCGTGACAGTGCCGCGTAACACCAATTTGGTCCAGCAAACATTTTGTTTCCGTTGTCCTTTCCAGCACTTCCGTTACAATGCGTGTACGTATATGATACAAGTTCTTGTGAGCATGCCGGGCATCGTTGACTTCTTCAGCCAACATGGGAGCTGTTCGATTCGGATCCAGCCACAGCGCCGGCCACTGCGCCAGCTACCGCTCCTACGATTGCCCCACCTACGGTGGACCCGACTTTCCCAACACCTTTCATCCCCGCCCTTTGTAAAGAAGCAAACCAGCCTCCAGCTGGGACAGTGCCCCTAAAGAGTGCTCTCTGGATCCAAGCCGCAACACCCCCTGAAAATCCAATGTCGAACGTAAACTAAGGGTCTTACGTGTAACACAACTCACCTTTGACAGGACCTGCCGGACCGAAGCCAAAGAGCCTTAGCAGAGAGCCCAAAATCCACACCTCTCCAATAATCCAGCCCAGTACCAACGGTAAAAGTACCTCCAAGAGGATCGGGTGCTGTTCTAGGACATCTCCTGAAACGAACGTGAATGTCATGTCTCGCCTGAAGCAAGGTTCGACTCACCTATGACCGTCACGATATGCACAACATGCGGTCGCGCAGCATCACAAAACGCTCCTGTCTCAGACTCCGCGATTCCGAACTTGGCTCCGACTACAACCAAGCCCGCTCCGGCCTTGTCGAAGACACTCTCGGCAAGCTTCAGACGATCGTCATGGCTAGGTGCCTCGTCCAGCGGGTCGAACATCCCCTTCAACTCCTCTGTCGCAGTGACCCAATGACCTTCTAACTCTTGAGAGAAATCCTCGATCGTGAAACCATGTTGCGTTGCCCTCGCCGAGACCTCACCTCGCAGCCTCTGACTGGCGGCAAGGACGTGCTGCATTCGTTCTTGCAGTTCCGCTACATGGTGCGAGACATCTTTGAACTGCATCTCCATATCTTGAAGTTTGTTTTTGGAGAAATCTCCGACGTCGCCGCTGACGGCAGTCACTTTTCCCCAGATGACTTTTGGGACTACGTCGGAAAAGAATGACCCCACGTCGTCAATCCATCCTAGGTACGTTCACGCATAAGTCGATGAGTTCGTAACGCCGATATCCTGCTGTACGCACCACGATCCTCAACTCCGTCGCGTTTTGGCCCTGCTGAGCGGCGTTCTTCAATCCATCCTGAATCAAGAGAATGACGCTACACTCACCAGAGACGACAGGCACATCGACAGTGCTTGAAGACTCTGAACAAAAGAAGCATACAGTAAACAGACGTATGGCTGAGAAGAGTCAGGTACGCATATACCCACCTTGGCCATCGAGAGCTTGTTCTTCCTGCTGTACCACGGCAGTCTGGGACGAGGCCCTTGTCTCGCATACTGAAGATAGCAAAGCAATGAATGCCAAGGGAGCGATGATAAAGCCGAGAACTTTCATGGTTGATGTCGTGCAAGAGGAAGGCTCTGCGCAAAGAAAGCTCTTGTGACGAAGAAAAAATCAACCAGTGTGACAAGCGCCTAAGGTTCTGTCCGTAATAGAAATCAGGTCGCCAAACACGCCAAAGACTTCCCGCACATGTTGTATTACATAAAATAGCGCCCAGGGGCATCGCTAGACACTCAAACCTAATGGATAACAAAACATAAGACATCGACTTATTCTCAGACAGACAAACATGATTCGTCGTTGTTACAGCGCAGCATCACCGTCCGCAGAGAGACAGCGAACTCCCAAGACCAACTGTAGCGCCAATCACACCGCCAACCACACCACCAATCCACTTCCAGCCCGAAGAACCTACCATTCCAACTCGCTGCAGAATCGAGAACCAGCTGCCAGCTGGAACGGCCGCACCATAGAGCCAGCGCTGGATCCCAGCTGCGGCAGTGCCTGTATGGGCGTGTATATGAGTGACTTCACGATGAAACTTGAATAACCAGATTCTCACCTTTGACGGGCCCATATGGGCCAAAGCCGAAGAGACTGAATATGGGGCGGAGGATCAGACTCTCCGGAATGATCAGCCCAACCACCGCGGAAAGAACGGTGGTTACAAGGACGGGGTGCTGCTGAACGATATCACCTGAGTGCGACCAGCTCGTTAATCTTTACGAGCCAGAGTAGTATGCTGACGTTTGGGCTCACCCGTAGTTGTTACGACGTCCACGATGTGCGGCCCGGCAGCCGCAAAGAACTTGTGTACATCAGCCTCATCCAGCCCAAACTTCCTCGCAACCGCCAGCATCCGCTCCTCGACCTTCGCCAGCGCCCTCTCTACCATCTCGCGTCGCCGTTCGTGGCCCGGCGCCTGGTTCGTCGGCGGGAACTCCTCCCTCAGCTCTTCCAGCGCGCCTCCGAGTTGCTTACTAAGCTCTTCGGAGAAGTGCTCGAAGGTGAAGTCCTGCGCTCTCGCCTTGAGCGCTATGCTGTTCCGTAGCTCCGCACTGGCTTCGACAATATATTGTACACGTTGATTGACATCATCGAAGGAACGCGCGACATCCTTGTAGCTGGTCTTGGCTTGTTTGATTAGGCGGTCAGCGTACTCCTTAAACTTCCCTTCGAGGGCGGTGGCATCCTTCCAGAAGTCGGGCTCGGGTGAATGGAAGATATTGCCAGCGCGGTCAAACCATCCTTTGAAGGGGACTTGGACTGTACACGAGGGTTAGGAAAGGGGCAGCAACGGCTTGAAAACATGAACGTTATCTTACATTGAGATTGCAAAAAATTTCCCCGCAGCCAGGCTAAAGCATTCATTAGATCGAGTCACAGATGCCATGTGGGTGAGAACTCACTACCAATACTGTTGCCGCCATCTATTGTAGAAACCACGAGCCATGAACATCGGCGCCATCAGATGAGAGATGAGAGGAGCGCGTACCTAGTCCGTCATCTCCAATCTGCACTACACTAGCGGCTTGGGAGGACTGGCACAGAAAGAGCAGCAGGCACGAGAAGACAAGGGGTATGGTGTAACTGAAAAGACGCATTGTTTCGAAACCAGTATATGAGATCTCAGTCCTCAACACAGGGTGGGAGAAGGGAGAGGTAAGGAAGGAAAGAACAATAGACGCTTGCAACACGTTTATAAAGCAAGGCGGCTTCTTAAGCGCTCTGAGCTTCTATTAGTAGCTGCTGTGCAACAGAACAAACATCGGGCTGAATGTGACCTGACGTAACGCCATCGGAAGCCCGCAGAACTACATGGACATTTTTTCACATTCAATCACGTTTTCTCAAAAAGCGAGAGAAAAAAACAACATACTCTTTAATTAAGTTCATCTGCAGCTAGATACGCTCATGATCCTGGAAGAGATCGTCGTTCATACAAAAGAAGTTTGGTATTACACTCCGCTAGTGCATGCAGTTTGACCTTATTTGCACACAGTGGCTGTGGCTTTATTTGCATCCGCGAACGCGTCGCGATTGAGGCGTCAGCTTGTGCGTTTCCTAGAGCGACTCAAGTGCTGCCAATGGTAAGTACCGGTAAGTAACTGGTGTAGTTTGCCACCAGCCACTCGACCGGCACGGAAAAATATAAACGTTGGTCTAAGGCTACTGCTGTACGGACATGCCCGGGGACGCGGGCTCTGACTCGGACAGAGCACGGCTACCGGGCAACGTAGTACCAGGCAGAGTTTCAGTGGTTTTATCTGAGCCAATTGTCAACGTGTCAGCATTTCCCGACGAACCGCTGATGCGTGAAGCTTTGAAGACTCCCGGGGGCGGATGCCATTGGTCGCATCGGTCGTGTCTAGGGGTTACCGGTTACTTGCTGTCCTCGGTCGGCCACGCTTCGGGCATCTCCTCGGGCAGTGGACCACCGAGGCTTGGACTCGGTGAACGTTGCAGCATCTCGTTTGAAGATGCCGATACGCAGCGATAGAGTCTATGCACAGGGATGGAGACGTCATTCTATCGACTGCGCCCCACGATTTCATCCATTCAAAGGTGTTCCCTATGTGAATCTCGATTTTGGCTACTGGATAAGAGTGAGCATATATAAAAGGTTCTCAGCACCATGTTTGCTCCCTCACATCCCTGAACACACTCTTATCATTCTCCCTATTAGATTCAATCCCATTACAACATTATGACTGTTCCACCAGGCTTCGTCTGGATCGCCCAGAACGCTCCTCGGTTCTTGCTACCCCCCACTTTAACATATGCAGCCCTCCACATCCTTAGCCAGCAACATCGGCTCGCGCTCCCTCACTGGCTGGATGTTGTTGCCTGTGCACTCTCACTCCCAGGCGCATTCGTGATCGCCGTGCTGTACACAAAATTCCGTGACACACGCGCAGCGGCTGCCAGGGGCGCCGTATTAGCCCCTATGGTACCGTCGAGGCTCCCGGGCTCAATCGATAAAGTTACACAACTTGCGCGCAACTTCGAGGTCGGATACATCAGTGAGTTGATCAGTTTGTCGTTGTACAGCCTCGGCCTGACAAAAACTACAGGCGATGTTCAGAGGAGGGACGCCGAAACCGTCGGGAACACGATGAGCACGCCAGTTCTCTGGCAAAATAGGGTATGTTGGCCTGTCATTCGTTCTCGACAGCCGTTCTGAGCTATAATCGCAGATTCAAACGTCCGAACCCGAATACGTCAAGGTATGGCATGCGTACTGGTAGACGGTAACAACACTTATGTGCCATACCCCCAGGCCATCCTTGCTACTCAGTTTAAGTCGTTCGAGAAAGGTCCCGTGTTATTCGAACAGTTCAAGAGTTTGTTTGGGATTGGCGTTTTCAACTCAGACGGTATGCACACTACACTCCAAACTCCGTCTGAGCGAAACTCTGACATTATTATTGCCCAGGTGACATGTGGAAGTGCGTATTTTGTGTTCGACCGTTCCACTCTTTATTCATCACATCCACTTCACAGATTCCATCGGACCATGACTCGCCCGTTCTTTAACAAAGATCGGATCAGCCACTTTGACGCCGTTGACAGACATGCCGAGGACGCCCTTGGGCAGACCAAAGCACGGTTAAGGGAGGGCCTGCCAATCGACTTCCAAGTAAGCATGTTCGTCCTCACCTTTCGATGAATTCCATGGTTGATCATCTTCTAGGATATGGTCCACCGCTTCACGCTCGATTCCGCAACCGAGTTCCTCTTCGGCAAGGACGTTCGATCCCTTTCTGCGGGTCTTATCTACCCACCCAACTCCCCGCTCGCAGTGACCTCTACTGCTAAGAATCATCCGGCGAATGTCTTCGCGGACGCTTTCATGGAGAGCCAGATTGCGACGGGTCAGCGCTTTTTCTGGGCGGGCGCCTGGCGCCTGCGCGAGTTTTGGACCGACAAAGTTGCACAGAAGTCCGCAATCGTAAACCAGTTCTTCGAGCCCGTCGTGGAAGCGGCGCTGGAGAGAAAGCGTGAGAGGCAGGCAAAGGGGCTTGATCAGGGTCAGGACAAGGCGGAAGTTGACGAAGAGGACACGCTGCTCGACCATCTCGTCAAAGTCACCGACGGTTCGTTTATTTTTACGTGTCTGCCTTTGCATGGCTGACACAAATCATTGTACAGACAAGAAGCTGATTCGCGACGAGCTGTTCAACATCATGCTCGCAGGCAGAGATACGGTGCGTAGTATTCTGCTTCCTGACTATGTGAAACTCATGACTTGATTAGACAGCATGCACTTTGACCATGTCCGTGTACATGTTGTCCCAGCATCCTGACATTTTGCGCCGTCTCCGTGAAGAAGTATTGACGAAAGTTGGACCTTCAAGCCGACCCACTACCGAAAGTATACGCGACATGAAATACATGCGTGCCTTCATCAATGAGGTTCTCCGTCTTTACCCACCTGTGTAAGCTCAACCAATCCATCTGACATGTTGACCTCGCTGACTGGAAAATGTTCCACTACCAGCCCCAATAACTCTAGGCAAGACTGGATTATTTTTACTTTCTTCGCAGCGCTAACATTCATCCCAGGGCAACCGGAAGCAAAGGCACAGTTTTGCCTGGTATCAACGGACAGCCTCCTATCTATGTCCCTCCCAACACCACGTTCGTGTGCCCGTTACTGTTTCCTGATAACACCTGCTCACCCGCACTACATAGCGCTGGATATTCCGTATTCCTCATGCAACGCCGCAAGGACTTCTGGGGCCCTGACGGTGAGTCTATCTAGGACTTCAGACATCGTTCCCACATTGAGGCGATATAGCCGAGCTTTTTGACCCTGACCGCTTCATCGATGAACGTCTCCGCAAGTACCTCACGCCCAACCCCTTCATTTTCACGCCCTTCAACGCTGGCCCGCGTATCTGCCTTGGTCAACAGGTACCTTCTCCTCTTATGTCGAGTTTTCGAGCATTCTAACAAAACCATGTAATATCTAGTTCGCCTACAACGAGACGTCGTACTTCCTTGTCAAGCTCCTCCAGGCGTTCTCGACCATCGAGCTCGCAGGCGACGTTCAACCGAAGCCGCCCGCCGAGTGGTCCGAAGCCAAAGGACGTCAGGCGATGGAGAAGGTCATGATCAAGATCCACTTGACGATGTACATCCATGTACGTATTTGTCAAACTGATTGTAGTGTGAGGTACATCAGCTAATCATCAATAGGGCGGACTTTGGGTGAGAATGGGTGAGGCTAAGGATGTTGAAGAGGCTTAGAATGTTTCTGATTCGCTATCAACTCGCCTTGGTCTTAATCTACGCTCATCATCTGTGAATTATTACATGCTCTACTATATGACGGTTTCTCTATCTCTCACCCTGCGGAACCTTCGTCAACTGCCGAATCCAAGGCCAAACGAATATAAGTCCGGATTGCTAGAGTAGAATGGTAGTTTGGGGATTTGGATGCGGTTCTCGCTGGGAGGTGTCAACTCAATTCCTTCCTCTGCATCTTCGTCGTCGTCCAACGCAGTTTCTTCGCAAAAATCGCAAGCTCGAACGATTAACCTGGAATTCAGTAAGGCAATTACTGGTTCAACGAAGCTGGTTGACGTCAGCTTGAAAATGCGATTTTAAGCCAAAAAAAGACACCAACATAACAGCAATCACGCAATTCTCCTTTCACTGAGTGTCAGCTGGAGTAAACACGTCGAACCCGCTGTGCGCTTACCCCTGGAACTGTAGTAAGCACAATATTGACGATACGTAGCGCTTCAGGAAGGAATATATATATGAGAATCGATAGGTTTCTTTGAAGTTCCTGTAGCTTTGGATTTACCTATCGTTGACTGCGAAACATGAGCGTTGATTAGTCAGCAGGATCTGAGAGCTTACTGCCATAAGAAACAGTCCTTGCTTGTTAAGAAGCGCAAAGAGTTGACAATTGCTTGTCCTCGGAATACCCATCCCGTTTGCGCAGGTTAACAAGGCTGCATACAAATCAAATGCTAACTGAATGTCCTCATGTCAGCACAGCATAAATACGGGATGTTTTCTTGAAGGGATACCTCGACTATGAATATTCCAGTGATGAGCGGGCCACTCCAGTTTCCAATCAAGCAGGTATGTATCCTCGGAACTCCGATCCATACTATTTCTTGGGGGAAGGTCAGTCAGTACAGTAGTGAACATAAACAACGAGCGATTGATTCTCGTCAGCTTACCTGATGCAGTGCGGCTATTAATGATCATCAAGGCTAAGTTACAGCCCAGTGCAATGAAGGCGCCTGATATCAGATAAAGAAGCATCCTTGGGCTCTTGTTCCATAGTAGGAAGATTCGCCCCACTGCTGAGACTGAAATCATAAAGGGATTTAATTCGAAGTACAAGAAGCGTAAGATGGACTCGGACCATATGCATGATCGGATAGGTACTCACAATTTCCTATCGCGTCTGCAAAGACGAAGATTATACCGATGGCAAGGACGCCTTCGGCGCATCTGCGAGAAATGGTCAGATGTATAGATTTATTGACATCATGCGGAAATAAGTTACTACATTGTTTGACGTCGAGCAGTGTGAGTTCTGTTGTCTACTGAGCCAGATCGTGTTACCTCACCTTTGGATTGTCCAAGCTGATATCTGAGAACATTACTGGTGCGAGGGTAAGTATCCGGCTGTGCAATAGTGACACGACTTCTCCATACTTCTGAAGAACGGTATAAGCATCACCATGGCTCCGATCCTGTTTCCGGCAAAAGCAGTTCGAAGGACACGACTCTCGATCCTTTGGATGGTACAAATTTCCTTTCTGCACATAACTACGCCGTCCCACATCAGCGCCGTCATGCTGGCTGCTGAAGCTTAAGTCAACGACGAAAGGTTAAAGAGGAATTAACTTGCGACGTACAGAGCATACATCTGAAAGTGAACAAGAGGCTCATTTCATGGTTATAATTCACGGCTGGGTCAGACATGGAAGGCTGGTCGTGACGCGTGACGGACCAGAGGTGCCGGTGAAGTAGCATGCAGAGGGAAAGTAGTGGCACAGTGCCCGGGACTTGCAAGTTTATATGGCCCAATGGTATCCCATTTATGCCCTGAAAACAATAGCTGCACGTCATGAATGTGAGAATATGTTTGGATAACGTTGCCACTTACGGGAATACGGTCACCCATGCTATAGCTTCGGACAAGGATAACTGTCAACAGGATCAGCATTCATGAAATAAGCTACGTTCCTCTTACCACGTTTTTCTGGTAAGGAATGGACTGTATTTCGTTCCATCACAGATGTGCCGAGTTGATTCCCATGTGGCCCAACGTAAATCGAAGGCGCCTAACTACTCAGGGAAATGCTTAAAATATCTTTTACTTGAAAACGTTCTCGCTGATCGACACCTAGCACGAACCCTGGCATGGCACTTCATCAAGAAGAAACAAGACATGCGTAACCTGGGCAATGACCAAACGTTGCATCAGATTGAACCGCCTTTCAACATGTTTCTCGTTGGAGAGGGTTTGAATCTTAGCTATTGGTAATATTTCCGCCGTCTGTATGGGAATACATAAAAGTGAGGATATTCATAAGAGCTAGGTAAGTCATAAGTAAGACATTTAACGAGGCTGGACCTCCAAAGGGAAAGCGTCAGCTATGGACACTCTGGAAATAACAGGCTCGCCGTCCTCCCACCTTCAGGTTTCCCAGAGTGAATTCCTCAAGTAACCCCCTATTAGCTTGCATTTCCTCGCAAAAATCACAAGCGCGAACAAACAGCCGGGAATTAAGCAAGGCTATGATTGGTTCAATAAAACTTTTGATGATGATTTCAGCGTCCAATTAAGTTGTGAATTTAAGCGAAAAAGATACCTACATGACAGCGATCACCCAATAGCTTTCCTGAATCAAGTATTAGCACAAATAAATGTTTTCAAGGAGATTTATGAAAGTTACCCCAGGGACTATGGTTAGGGCTACGTTGATTACACGGAGTGCTATTTCATGAGAAGTCATTAGATTTTTCCGTGACCAGGATTTCCCCAACATACCTATGGTTATCTGTGAAAGTTGAGCATGAATCAGTCTCTGCCAGAGCAACCTCACTCACTGTCATAAACCACAACCCCTGCATGTGCAGCAGTCCCAGTATCTGTGAATCACTTGTCCTCGGAATGTCCATCACATTGACATAAATCAGCAGCACTGCATACAGGTCAAATACAAGCTGAACGTTCTCCACATTAATAAACAGACTGAGAGAAACAGCCGAAAACTATACCTCGATGACGAATATCCCCATGACGAAGAAATTGTGCCAGTCTCCAATCAAGCACGTGCGTACTCCTGGAATGCCCACCCAGCGCATGTACTCTGAAATATGAATCAACAAAGACCCAGGTAGAGTCAGTCCATGGCGAGCTTACTCCACTCCGATTGGTTGTTGATGACCATCAAGACTAAGTTACAACTCAACGAAATGAGGGCACCAACTGTCAGGTAGAAAAGAGCTTTCGGACTTTTATTCCATAGAATAAATATCCTGCCAACTGCGGAGACTTATAGCGCGAACCATGAAAGATTATCGTTAGTTATTTGCTAAAGGAAGGCTATTTAGAATGCTCACAGTTTCCCAACGCATCCGCAATGACAAAGAGTATTCCAATAACGAGTACCCCATCAGCACACCTAAAAGGAGTGGTCAGAAGCAGCTATTAAGAGCCCTTACAGCGATAGGTTACTACAGTGAATAAGACATTGTGATTTATATGATCAATGTAGTCAATATCATGCACTTACCCTGTGATCATTCAAGTCGGCACTGGAAAACATGACTTGTACAACAGTGCGTTAGTGATCCTCTTTATTATTAGCGTATGATCTCCTTACTTCTGTAAAATGGGATAACCATCACCATTGCACCAATTCTGTTGCCTGCAAAGGCGATCCTAAGGACAATGCTATTAATTCTTTTCATTGCCCCAATTTCCCTTCTTATCATGAGTGCACTGTCCCAGATAAGTACGGCCGTGCTAGCAGCTAGATGACTTTAGTGAAGGTATAATGTAAACCTCATGGGACACACCGAGCATGCATCTATAGGTAAAAAGGAGTTTTAGCTCCTCAACGTTCAAATTAGACATGGACATTGGGGAGTATTTGTGAGGGAATGAATCAACACATAGATGCCATCTGCAACACGATACGTGAATTTATACGTGCTCCAATGTCCCATCGATGTACAAATATCAGTGGCGGCTTGATGAAAATGCGAAACAAAATCAGAATGGCGTTGTCGCGTATAGGAAAAGCTACAGATTTGAACGCCGGGGTTGACAGGGGGTGCCGTGCTGTTTCCGGTATGGCCCCCATCATGTCCGATGGCGCGTCCATGAAGGTTTGTCTACGTTAGATCTATTGGATCTTATGCAAGATCATTCGGAAGATGCCAATCCTGTCCGTTATGCTAGGCGTTCGATGCAATGGCTGGCTTTGACGACTTCAAGAGGATCAAAAGGCGGTGTAACTGCCTCAGAATTGATACTCCAAATCTTGATGTCATCCAAAATCCAACTTAGTAGAAGAACTGTCGTAAAATAGGCACAAATCATGCGCCTTGATAAGAGGTGTTGAGATATCTCGGCGGTTCCACCGTGCAAGGATAGCTCCGAGTACTTCAGAGTGCCTTCCCGCCCACGTTTGGCTGGGGACAAAATGCAACCGGAGCCGTATCAAAGGATATCTGAGTATGACTCTGTGGACAAACACACCAGAGGCAAGGAACCGTAGTATGTTCTGAATACAAATTTAACCCGCTAAAAAATACAAGAGTCATCGCAATTACTGTGGTCATCAAGCGATCCCGGTCATGCTGGATCTCCAAGCATTCACAGGTCATACCGCACGTTCCAGACTCAGGCTCAGAATCAGTGCAATCACAAAACAAAAGGCGTCGATAACACGATCTGCCTGAGAGGAACAACCTTTTGAACGTCCTCTCAGAGAAGGGGCGAAGAAGAGTAGCAAAATGCCTAGAGAACATATTTCGTGCCAGTAGATGGTCGACGACATGTGATTCGGCTTTCAAGGTGGCTGCTCGAGGGACCGGGTACTGCTTCCGAGGTCGCAACTTACCGCGCCCCGGCCCGTCTTTGCATGTATCAATGAATTCCGAGACGATTGACGTCTGTCACTTCGTGGCAACAGCACTCACATCTCGACTTTGCAGGACAGCTTTACGCAGTGAGCCGCAGCTACTTGACTTGCTTTCCATGTAAATAAGAAAGGATGAGAATTTGATTCTCCCGACAATCGGCCTCACAGCGCCGGCAGTGAGTAATAGTGATGTGTTACCACTGTTGCGACCCTGAAATGACAGGCAACATATATATACCCCCTTGATGCTTCTCATATCTGCGACGGTCCTCCTATAGCCCACAGAACTGATCTAACCCTTCCTCTAGATCTCCATCACCTCAACCATGGCTGTACCGCCAGGGTTTATCTGGATTGCTCAGAACGTGCCTTCGCGGTTCTTGCTTCCCGCGACCACCACCTACGCGGCTTTACGGCTTCTTCGCGAATGGCAGGTCCTAGCCCTCCCCACTTGGCTCCATGTCATCGCATACATCCTTTCCATCCCTGGTGCATTCGCATTGTCAGTCGTGTATACCGACTGGCGCAATGCACGCGCCGCAGCCGCGAGGGGCGCGGTCCTTGCACCTATGATCCCGTACAAGCGCTTGGGAGCAACAGACAAAGTAGCGGCCCTCATCAACGGCTTTACGACCGGTTATATCGGTCAGTTGGGTCAGTACATGGGTATATGCGCACCGTTCTTATGTCAGTATAGGCCAATCTATCGCTGCGGATCACAAGGCCGTTGGAAACACCATGACCATGCGCATTCTCTGGGATGACAGAGTATGCTTGACGCACAATGGCAGAAACGTATCGTGATGTCTGATCGCTATTCATCTGTAGATCGAGACTATCGAACCAGAGTATATCAAGGTATGCGCAGGGGTCCATGAATGTATGAGCGAACTAACCACGCTCTTGCTAGGCTATCCTTGCTACGCAGTTCAACGAACACTGGAAAGGTGAACTCCGGAGCACCGACTCAACTTGCTCCATAGCAGTATTCTGACGAGAAGCAGGTCCCAAATCAAATGAACTGATGACGTCTTTGCTGGGAACGGGTGTGTTCAACTCGGATGGTACGCTCTTCTCCCGTCAACGACCCATTCATTCCTCTCAAGTCGACGTGTCCTACAGGGGAAACTTGGAAGTATGTGCTTGTCTTGCTGACCAGCTCGTTTTCTCAATAATCGCTTGCTTGGATAGGTTCCATCGCTCGATGACCAGGCCCTTCTTCACCAAAGATCGCATCAGCCACTTCGACAACTTCGACAGACACGCGGAGGACGCCCTTGCCCAGGCCAAGGCTCGCCTGAGAGAGGGCCACCCCGCTGACTTCCAGGTATGCATCTCTCTCGTCCTTGCGGTCGTTTGATTTATACGGCCTTCCAGGACCTGATCTCCCGCTTCACCCTCGACTCCGCCACCGAGTTCCTCTTCGGCAAAGACGTCCAGTCCCTCTCCGCCGGCCTCGTCTACCCGCCCAACTCCCCGCTCGCCGCCGCCTCAGCCGCCAAGGACCACCCCGCGAACGTCTTCGCGCATGCGTTCGGCGAGGCCCAGGTCGGCACCGCAACGCGGTTCTTCTTTGCCGGTCTCTGGCGCCTGCGCGAGTTCTGGACGGACGAGGTGCAGAAGCACATGAATGTGTGCAACCAGTTTGCGGAGCCCATTCTAAACGAGGCGCTCGCGCGGAAGCGAGAGATGAAGGAGTCGGGGCTGGACCAGGCGCGCGAGAAGGGCGAGGTTGAAGAGGGCGAGACGCTGCTTGATCACCTTGTCAACGTTACTGAGGGTGAGTGCATGACGCCTTTATGTGTAATCATTCAGGAAGTTTATGAGTCTTGAATCAGACAAGACGCTCATCCGGGACGAAATCATGAACATCATGATCGCAGGCAGAGACACGGTACGTGGCGAGTATCTTTCGGTAATGCAGTGCACTAAGCTTGTCTGACAGACTGCATGCACGCTGACCATGGCCGTATACATGCTAACTCAACATCCGGATATGATGCACCGCCTTCGCGAAGAGGTCCTGACCAAGGTCGGCCCCTCCCGGAGACCCACCCTTGAGGACATGCGTGACATGAAGTACTTGCGCGCCTTCATTAACGGTTCGTCGTTATTCTTACCGCTCGACAAGCTAAGCTAAGCGGCCTTGCATCTTGCAGAGACCCTCCGTCTATATCCCGCCGTGTAAGTGTCCCACCTGTACGCGCGATTATCTTTGGCTCATCGACCTTGTCCACAGACCCTTCAACTCCAGGTAAAGCCCAGGAATCTCTTCTTTCCTCCCCTCTCACTGATGAACCGCAACATAGAGCCGCCAAGGAGGCAGTCGTCTGGCCTGGCATCAACGGCAAGCCTCCCATCTACATCCCTGCTGGCCTTCGGTACGTCATCGACCTTCACGTCTCAGCACTAGCTAACGACCCCATCTGCTCAGCACCCCGTACTCCGTCATCCGGATGCACCGTCGCACGGACCTCTGGGGCCCCGACGGTAAGCTCATTTACCTCCCTCGCATACGCACCGTCTAACATCGCCCCAGCGGAGTACTTCGACCCCGACCGCTTCCTCGACGAGCGCCTGCACAAGTACCTAACCCCCAACCCCTTCATCTTCGTCCCCTTCAACGCCGGCCCGCGCATCTGCCTCGGGCAGCAGTTCGCATACAACGAGGTCTCCTTCTTCCTCATCAAGCTTCTCCAGGCGTTCTCGACGTTCGCGCTCGCGGAGGACGTGCAGAAGATGCCCCCGGCAGAGTGGGCCCGCGCGGAGGGCCGCCAGGCCGTGGAGCGGGTCATGGTCCGGTCGCATCTGACTATGTACGTTGAGGTACGGACGTTCTGCTCTCGCTCTCAAACGGTGCCGTCTAACGATGCTTAGGGCGGATTGTGGGTGAGGATGGGCGAGGCGAGCCATGAGGCTTGATTGACGGCTAATGAACGGGAAGAGATACACCTCGTACATGGTGAAGATACAGAGTCGAGACATTTGGCACTCGTCGCCAGAGACGGTCCTTGCTTCTCATTATAGACCTACGCTATGTTTAGGACCCACCTTAGAAGAATGAACAGAATACGAGCTCAATCGCAGTGCCTTCAGAACCTGGCATGAAGATAACCGCGTGACTATTTGTACAAAATGCAAATCAGGGGTATCGAGGTACCATAAGTAACCTTAGACGCCTACGTCTCCGAACATACAAAAAGAATACGATAGACCCAGAGTAGCGTGAAAAGAGCGGCACAGCTACCTAGAGAGAACGAACACGAACAACACCATAAACAAGAAACAACCGGGGCTCGCCCAGTCCAGTGCCACCCACTCCGTGGAGGCTAAAGTGTGAGATGTACATCCAACATGGGCTTAGCACGTAGGATGGTAGTCGCTCGTCGACGAGAACTGGAGGTAGTCCGCGAGCTGGCTGTACGACACCGCCATGGTGTCGCAGTTGCCCGTCCAGGCGGCGATCAGGGACCAGAATTGGTTGATGTACGTGGGCGTGTTGGGGTACGGCCCGTTGTTGCCGCTGCGGACGGGGGTCTGGGCGCCGAAGGGGCCGCCGGCGCTGGCGTAGACGTTGGTCTGGCATGGCGTAGCCGTCAGCGACTGGGCTGCATACGAGACGACGTGGGATGAACGTACGAGAGCGTTGTAGTATGCGTCAACGGCGTTCTGAAGAGTCATGGTGTCGGCACCGCCGGTCATCTTCTGGAAAACCTGTTATCGTCCTTGTCAGCAGAGTTCGCCGTACCCAAAGCGACGAAAACACCAACATCGAGAGGAAGACGCCCGATCGTGCCGGCGGTCGGAATCAGCGTGTCATTGACATACGTCGGGTACACGTTCCGGAGCATTACGTCGGGAGTCGCTGAGGCCGCGCTGTAGCACAGCGCGCCGAGCACGCAGTACTCGTTCTTCCACGCGCCGCCCGTGACCCAGAGCTCGCACTGCGCATTGACCGCGGCGCACGAGCCGTTTTCGCCATCCGGCTGCGTGCCGCACGGCGTGTCCACGGCCGCGAACTTGCCGTCGCAGGACGTCACCTTGGGGCACACGCCGGGCTTGGCCGAGTTCGCGAGCCAGTCGGCGAGATCGTCGTACGAGATGCCGCCGTCGCACTTGTTCGTCCAGCCGGCGATGATGCGGTATTGCTCCTCGACGAGTGCGTTGTCGCTATGGATCCCCAATCACACATCTGTGAGCAAACCAAGACGGATCAACGGGGAGATTAAGGGCATACCTAGCGGTATACGTGCCGCCCGCACGCGCGACGGCCTTCTCGTAGTTGACTGCGTAGTTCTCCGCTGTGAGCAACGGGTCGCCGCCTGTGATATTGGCGAACACGTCCTGCGAGAGCTTCGGCTGGTTCGCCGAGGCGCCGAGGAGCCCGATGATCTCCACGGGTGTCTTGTAGTTTTGCGCGCAGAGGGCGTACTGCGTGCAGGCGACGTTGCCCCACACATCGCTGAGATCGGCGTCGACGTAGTTGCACTGCGCCGTGAGCGAGTAGCAGCTCTGCGGGAGGAACTGGGCGGATGCCACGGTCAGCGCACCGGCGATGACGGCGAGGCGGGAAAAGGTCTGCATGATGGGGAGGATAGTTGGGGGTATACAAAGGAGCGGATACGAGAAGGAGAGGCACGCCCGGGGACGGAGCGGAACGAGGATCGACCAGCAGAGGGGTCCGGAGGGAAAAGGGTTGAAAGCGTCACCAAACGTGCCCCGCGGCAGCTTATATTGTTTCACGCAAGCCTTGAGGCCGTCCAGGGCACCTTCATTCGCGGGGTTTGTATCCTCTCCGGACCCGCATGGACGGAGACGGGAAAACATACCCAAAGATGCCAAACGCGGCGGCTGATGCTCGTTGACGCAGCTGGCATCGCGCGGTTCGCTGGCCACGGTCATCACGATGGACAGCTTGTGATCTTTTTCAGCCTTTTTCGCTCGTTTTCGCTCGCGGCACTTGGCGCCGGAGTGGGTTGTGCGCGGCAGCAGAGAAGACGGATCACAGAGAAATCATTATCAAGAAGTGTGGCAAAAAATAGCATTGATGCCCGTGCGCTTCGAGCTAGCCTTAGCGCTCCCTAGTGACCTTCAGGAGGGTATCAAGGAGGGTCCAGGAGATAGAGAGGAACCCTGAGGAATCGTGCAGCCGAGCATGATCGTTGCCTTTGTGTTGTATTCACCGTTCCCGGATCTCGGGCAGAAGAATCGCACCAAGACTTATCA
>NW_006913057.1:762685-932439 GCF_000271625.1 Coniophora puteana RWD-64-598 SS2 | reverse complement strand
GCCTGTGATATTGGCGAACACGTCCTGCGAGAGCTTCGGCTGGTTCGCCGAGGCGCCGAGGAGCCCGATGATCTCCACGGGTGTCTTGTAGTTTTGCGCGCAGAGGGCGTACTGCGTGCAGGCGACGTTGCCCCACACATCGCTGAGATCGGCGTCGACGTAGTTGCACTGCGCCGTGAGCGAGTAGCAGCTCTGCGGGAGGAACTGGGCGGATGCCACGGTCAGCGCACCGGCGATGACGGCGAGGCGGGAAAAGGTCTGCATGATGGGGAGGATAGTTGGGGGTATACAAAGGAGCGGATACGAGAAGGAGAGGCACGCCCGGGGACGGAGCGGAACGAGGATCGACCAGCAGAGGGGTCCGGAGGGAAAAGGGTTGAAAGCGTCACCAAACGTGCCCCGCGGCAGCTTATATTGTTTCACGCAAGCCTTGAGGCCGTCCAGGGCACCTTCATTCGCGGGGTTTGTATCCTCTCCGGACCCGCATGGACGGAGACGGGAAAACATACCCAAAGATGCCAAACGCGGCGGCTGATGCTCGTTGACGCAGCTGGCATCGCGCGGTTCGCTGGCCACGGTCATCACGATGGACAGCTTGTGATCTTTTTCAGCCTTTTTCGCTCGTTTTCGCTCGCGGCACTTGGCGCCGGAGTGGGTTGTGCGCGGCAGCAGAGAAGACGGATCACAGAGAAATCATTATCAAGAAGTGTGGCAAAAAATAGCATTGATGCCCGTGCGCTTCGAGCTAGCCTTAGCGCTCCCTAGTGACCTTCAGGAGGGTATCAAGGAGGGTCCAGGAGATAGAGAGGAACCCTGAGGAATCGTGCAGCCGAGCATGATCGTTGCCTTTGTGTTGTATTCACCGTTCCCGGATCTCGGGCAGAAGAATCGCACCAAGACTTATCAGTTATGGATGATTGTTTGCTTGGCCGATGGACAGTGACGGTGTGGTGACGGTGCCTGTCAACGGAATGTTTGTTGTTGTCAGTCGGCATAAAACAGTCGGTGTTTGCCGGCCTCACTTCAAAACTTAAGTCGACATCCGTGCGAACGCTTATGATGATCAGCCAAACCGACGAAGCGCTATCTGGCAGACATATCATGATGTCGATGAGGTCATACTGGGTTGGAGGATGATGAAGGTCTTTTGTGGTGTACACCAACTCAGTTTCGTGGATCTCATAAGACATTATATGGATAGAGGCCAAATCAATTTCATCACTTAATCGCACATTAAGGTAAGGTTGCCATCCATGATATTAATGTCAGGTCCTTGCCACTAGAGTATAATGTACCATACTATAGCCAGCGACCTTGTCAGGCCTACACAAAAGTACCACTCACTATTATGCCACCAGCTCCTCCGCCGAAGAACGACCTCGGCGGACTATGTATGGCCAAAGAGCAAAAAGTCAAGGCAAAGTCAAACGTCCATCTCAAGATTCGCATACGAAACCCAAGGCAACGAAGTGCCAATTATCCACAGCATCTTTATTATCGTCACCACCGTCATATATCACTTGCAGCCTGCTACAAGCGTCTCATCAGCCCTCGCTCACAGGAAAAGAAGAAGTGATCAAAACTCACCACCTCCCGCTGTGTAGCCCTGCGGATCGCCCGCTGCTTCCTCACTCTCCGCCGCTTGACAGCCTTGCGCGACGTCGAGAGTACATCCGGAAATACCTTGCCCCTCATACCGGCTCCAGCCTGTGGCCTATTCTCGTCCTGTCCTTCACCCTCGCCGTAGCAATCTTCCTCGTCATAGTCGTCCTCAGCGTCCGACTCATACACCCTGTCCACAGGCACAGAGCGAGGGCCGCGCGACGACGAGGCCCGGGAGGCAGAAGCCCCAGCGCCGAACTCTTCATCCTCGAGGCGCACCTCCCGCGCGTGCTTCCCAGGCTGGTTGCTGATATCCTCGACCGCCCGCTTCAGCGCAGCCGCCCGCTTGGTCCTGGAGCGGGTCGACGGACCGGCTTGCTCATCGTGCTGAGCGACGGGACTGCTAGCCTGAGGGGCGTGCATCGAGTCTGCGAGCGTGGCAGCAGCCTGCTCCGCGGACTGGCGCAGGGCGCGCTGCTGTCGCGTGCGAGAGGCGACAGGCGTCGCGGCGGCGCCGTCGTGGTAGATGGCGAACTTGGTTGTGGCTTTGGGAGCATGCATCGAGTCCGCGAGTGAATCGGCGCGTTCGGATTTGCTAGCTGGCTTTTGCTTCTTCTGAGTGCGAGCAGCAGCCTTGCCCTTGTCGGCACGGCGGGGTGCGGACCCGGGCTCGGCGGCGTCAACTGGAGCTTGCGCAAGGATAGAGACTGAGACGACGCCGAAAGGGTCACGCGGGGGAGTCGGCCGTGCGTTGAACGCGGGCGCGAACTCAGAGGTCGCCAATTTCGGGTTCCACTGCGCATCGTGGAGTGCACCGAACGCTTTCTGCTCGATCCAGACAGTTCAAGTCAGCGCAAACAGACACGCGCGACGTTATCAGCAAAGACGAACCTGGAAATCGGTGGGCCCCTCGTCAATCTCCTTCTCTTCCCCACCTTCCACAGGAAGATCCGCAGCCATGAAGCGCGCCACCCAGTCATCGTCGAATAGCTGAGCGAGCTCAGGCTCAGTACCAGAGGGCCGGATACAATGGGTTGAGTCCGTTCCTCCCTGGCAATCGCCATCGCCGATGCGTTCAGCTACTTCAAGTTTGTCGGAATGGAACGGATAGCCGGAGATGTGCGTCGGTTCGGGAACACGAGGCTCGGAACGTTTGAGTCCCGCCGCTGCTTCGTGTCCGTCACCGTTGCACTCTTCGTTATCGTCCGGAGTGTCCTAGCGATGGGATATATGTCAGACGCAAGGACAAAGCCAAGGGGGGAAAGGGTGCATACCGCTTGTTCGCATGCATCATCCTCCACAGTTGACTCCCCCGCCAGAGCGATCTGCGCAGAAATTTGAGCGCACACGGCCAGCGGAGAGAAAACACCACCGACCTCTTCGCCAAGCTGCACTGCAGGGTGCTCTATATCTTGATATGCAACGCCCTGATCGTCACAAAGACCATGCCATTCGGCATAGTCGATGGTGAAGAACTCGAGCCCCTCGGATGTATCGCCGACGTCTTGAACTTCGCGGTCGGCTCCCTTGAACTCGACATCTCCAAAGATACGATCAAACTCTGCAATGAGCGCAGCAGCTTCTTCGTCCCTCTTCCTCTCCATGTCCGCGTCGCCCTCCGCCTCGACAATCTCAACAGCCCCAAGCTCCACTGCACGCGTACCTTTTCCTGGCGACATCGCCAGAGTCAGGTACACGGCATCGGTACTAGGGTCTGCGAAGACGGTATGCGGCTTCGGCGTGTCGGCGGATTCTGGGAGCTCGGGTTCGGTGTTGAGGAGAGCGCTGACTTCCAATGCAGAGTCGATGGAGATCGCATCAACGCATGCAATCGAACGCGGCTCAGGCGTGTCGGTGGATCCTTGGAGCTCAGGTTCGGTGTCGAGGAGAGCGCTCACCTCCGAAGCGGAGTTGATGGAGATCGCATCAACATACACAATCGGAGAGGGAGGTTGCTGCGCGTCATAGGTGATAGGAGCATTGTCCCCGAGGTAGAGCTGCGATGGTCGAGTGAGCAAGTGCTCGTAAAGAACGAAGGGTTAACGCTTACCTTCCATGTTGTCCCGAAGCTCATATCGTCGACGGGAACGTCCAGGACGTCCTTCTCACGGCTCAGCACAGAGAATAGCAAACAACTGCTGCGACTTACTTCGCCGATTTGAATATCCAACGGCTCGTCAACCTGATGATCCAGAGACGCGTCCACAGTGCCCGTAGCCCTGCGCCGACCCCATCAGCATATGTCATTCAGCGAACATCCAGCCTTAGACTCACAAAAGGACCCAATCAGGCTCCCCGGCGACCTCTGTCTCGTACACCTTGAACCAGCCCGCGCCAAAGACGTTCTCTTGGTGCGCCGCGCATGCCGAGACGGCAGCGACGACGCTGGCGACGACAAACACCATGAGGACATCCATCCGTATCAGAGCCTAGTGCGCGTCAGCCCACGGATCGAAGACAGTCGAGCAAACTAAGAACGCACCTGCACGAGCTCCTCGGCCTTTGTAGTTGTCCGCAGCTTGAGCATCTACACGCACCAACATCGCAGTGAGTTACCCGACCACAAATAAAATAAAATAAATAGGGGGAGACAAACGCACCTGCCACGTCTCCCTGGTGAACACCTTCGCAGCCTTGACACCCCGTCGCCCAGCGCCGTACATCCCCACGAGCGAGAACATCGGCTCCGGGCTGGGCGCGTTGCACTGACAGAACACAGTGAGCTCCGCCGACTCCCCGCCGTCGTTGTCGCCTTCATCATTGGAAGCAGATGAAGAGGAGGGGTCGTTGATGGGCAACCGAGGCAGCGGACGTGCAGTCGCGGTGGGCTGCTGCCGGAGGGCCGCCTCAGAGGTCGCGGGGGCAGCGGAGAGCGGAGAGAAGCCCACTTGCTCGGAGGAACCGTCTACACCATCGTACACAACACAGTCAGCACAACGGCTCACTGACGTCCGAGAAAGCAGAGGAACTCACCACCAGAAGAAGTAGAACCATTATACCAAAACTCAGCCCCACTCCCACTCCCGTCCCGAGCACCAAAGCCTCCAACGCTCGAGCTCGTGCCGTTACCATTACCATTACCTTTACCGCTCCCATTGCAGTACTTCCCACCATCATACCCCACCTCCAGCGCATCCAGCACAATATCCAGCGCCTCCCCATAATCGAGGTACACATGCCTTTTGAGCACAAACTCCGGCGGGCGCTCCGACGCGGGCTCGATCGCGTGCCACACGCCGCTCGTCAGGGCCTCGAGCGGGTGCGGCTCGTACGGCGGCGGGGCGTCGAGCGCCCAGAGCGCGTACTCGGCCGGGTAGCGGAAGCGGAGGACGATGTCGCTGAAGAACGTTGCGTAGCTCATGATCACGAAGGGGACGGCGAATGCGAAGAAGAACATTGCTGGTGATGTTGTTGGTGATATTGGTGTTGGTGTTGGTGTTGTTACTGTTGAAGTTGTATGCGTGTATGCGTACGAAGGAGAGCGTTTTTCTCGATGGGGAACGGGGAGGGTGAGGGCGAGGTCTTATATACGCCGTGGCGTCGCCTGTTGAGGACAGCATGGTCTTGGACTGGATCGGTCGTCTGTGGAAGGAGAGACAGGTCAGCATCAGTCCGACACAAAACGCGGGTCGGTGGGGCGGGGAATAGGGGCGTGTCTTTCACGTGCACGAAAGTCAGTCTGAGCCACAACGCGTTCCGGAGTCGCGATCGGACGGCCGCCATGATCGCATGCACGATCGTGTGCTTGTTTCCGACGATGACCTTCTATCAGACAACGCAGATAATAAACCAATCTGAAACAAATCCATTAGGTAATTTACAGGTAGATTACCATCAACGCCGCCCGATACCAGCGAACGTGTCTAGGTACACTTTGCGCGACCGCGCCCCGCACCTCCGCGCGCCATTCCAGCCAAAGTCTAATCCTAGATCTCAGCCTCAGACCTCAAGCCTCAGGCTGAGCCGGCGCCGGCGAAGCAGCCGCGTCCTCGTTCCACGGGCCCGCGTCGCTGAGCGAGCACCCACCCGCGCACGTGCACTTCCCGCCAAACTCCGCGGGCAAGTTCTCCGCCGGAATCTGCGCGAGCAGCTTGTCCTTGTAGCTCCCGCCCAGAATCTCGATCTTCGACACCGTCACCTCGTCGAGCCACGGCTTGATTAGCGACCACACCCCGGAGAACGCCCACGGCGCGTTGATGATGTAGAACTTGCCCATGCACTCCGGGTACCGGTCCTGCCCGATCGAGGACGCCTTGAACACGTAGTCCTTGACGCGGTAGAAGTTCGTCAGCGAGACGCCGCCGAGGTCGAGAATCGTGCACGAGGTCTCGACGGGGTGCCCGACCGCGCGGGAGGTGGCGGGGAGACGCTCGTGGAGGAACTTTTCGTACTCGAGCACGAGCCGCTTGAGCTGGCGGTCGATGTCGGTGGCTTTGTAGAGCTCCTTGATGTCGAGCTTGCCAAGGCGCTCAATGTATATTGGCCGTCCCTCCTACCAACCAAAGCCAAGAATGTCAGTATTTGATCAATGCAACGTCTGGCAAGATGATGATACCTTGTCCATCTTGTGGTAGTACTGGGGGTAGTACTTGTCAACGATCTCCTTTTCCGTGAAGTCAAAGTTCCTGTAGGCGTGAAAAGCGACAATTAAAGACGTATTCACAGATGGATAAAGGAAACAAGCGTACTCGACGACATCGTCAACTCCAAACTCTTTCCGCCACTGCTCAGCCGCCAGGATCATCGTCTTGGACGCCGCCAAATCAAACTTGCGAGCGCGAAGGAACCTGCGACCAACGCATCAGCATGCCACTCTTTACCTCACTCAGACAACATCCCACGAAGACACCGTAATGCCGCGCGGGGAAAACAGGCTGCGCATCGCACTGCAGCACTCACCTCAGAAGGGTCGCATCGTCCATGCGCTCGGGGACAAAATGCCCCTCGTCCTGCAGCTCCTTCTTGAACTTCTCGAGGGTATGCTGCTGCTGTACAGTGAGATTACCAAGGCGCCCAGGCAGAGGCCTGTAGTTGGGGTCGGTGACGCCCTCGGGCATAGGGCTCGCGCTGGCGGGTGCAGGTGCAGGTGTGGACATGGTGTCGTGCAGGCTGATGAGCAGTGTCGATCGTAAAAAATCGGGTAGAAGGTCGTGAGATGGAGTGGACGACGGGTGGTGGGGCTAGGTGTAAGAGAGTGGTGGTGGTGGTGTGGGTTGGATGAGGGTGGATGGGATGGAGCAGCAGATGGCAACTTCCAGCGCACGACTTTCGGTTGACTGCACGCGAAGAGGTCACGCGGACAGCCACATCACCTCCGTCAATGCGCTTTATCACGTCAACCTGCTCCCACTCCCTCCACCTCCAACTCCACTCAGTGTTCAGCTCTTATCTTGTTCCTCGATTGATCAACTTTGTCAATAGAAGACAGTGTCGTCTGCGTTCACATTTCTTTCTGGACCGGCAGACATGTCGGTCGATTAGCCGAACCCCTCGGGCTGCATCCTGGTTCATCGCACAACGCACAGGGGCCAAGGCAGCATAGCTTGGGCACAAGAGAAATCTCTTTGTTAGGCTTTGAGTTTAACAAAGGTATCTCTCCCTGTACTCTTGTTAAGGTCTCAGGTCCCTCATAAAAACCCCTCATCTCACCTCACGAATCCCACGTCTGCGAATGGGTCGATCTGACACAGAACTCGCAGTGCACGATACTCAACAAGGGGGAATAGTCTAGAGACTGCTGAAACAGGAGAATCTCCTAATCTATCTGATGGACCTCCTGATAACCTGCTGTCCTTCACTAACTATTCACCTTCCAGAGCACTCCCAGCATGGCTCCATCAACCTCCGAGTCTCTGCCCCCAGAACTCCTCTCCGCAATCTTCGCAGAATGCATCGCGCAGGCTCACGACCCCACTTGGTCTCCATGGCATGAGCACCGCTGTGACCTCTCCTGCATACGGGACTGGAGCCAGGTCACCCTCGTCTGCCGCTACTGGCGCTCCGTCGCACTCTCAACTCCCTCACTTTGGTGCCGCCTCCCCGGCGCATGGTTCTACACGAAAACCATGCTCGCTCGTGCGGACACACTACCCCTCAGCATCTCTACTCTGCCGCATCCCAAGTACCTAGAACGCCTATCAAAACAACGCCGCAGGTGTGAGGTGATGGGCGGGCTCGAGCCTGAGGAGGATGCATATATCGACCTCAGCAACGTGGTCACAATGCATCTGGGACGCATCAGGGAGCTCGTTGTGCCAGTGACTGCTGAAACGCTCCCCGACCTCATGTCCAGAATCAACAGAGGACTGTCTGCTGAGCCCCGCATGCTCGAGTCGCTCAGCTTACATTACCACGACTCTTTGATTAGGAGTGTGCATGGGCCCACGGATGCTGAAGCCGCTCTGCCTAACGCGCCTCAGCTCAAGCGCCTGCACATTTACAATGCACCTCCACTTGCGATAAGCCCTTCGATGCTGGACGGTATGCATAACCTCCGCGAGCTTTCGCTATCTCGGACAATGGCGGCCCTCGGCGATCTGTCGGGACATCGAATTTACCTTCCGCGACTCGCCCGTCTCAATCTCGAAGATCCTATAGATTTGTGTCAGCACTTTATAGAGGCACTTCACCTTCGTGACCCTCTCGAATACATCGGCATCGAACCTCCTCGATGGCCATATTACGAATCCCTGTCTAACGGCTTCCCGCCCCTCCGAGACATCTTCCTGGCACATCACGTCCTCGGGCAGTCACAGAGCAACAAATTCAAAAACCCAGACACCCCGCTCGATCTATCCGCCTACCACACCGCCCTCGGCATCAGCACACGCAGAAAAGTCTGGGACTCTGGCACGAGCTCCACCTTCTACTTCGGCGCAACCCCCGCCCCCTACCCAAACGCGCCTCCATCCGACTCCCCCGGAACGCTCTCCGCCCTCCGCGAGCGCATCACCACCTCCGACAGCCGGTGCGCCGCGCGCGCTGACCTCAGCCACCCCGGCCTCTTCGCCAGCGCGCACGCCCTCATGCCCGCGCCGCGCCTCCTCAGCGCCGTCGCACGGCTCTTCCCCGTCGCCGACGTCGTCTCGCTGGACATCAGCGCGGGGAGACACGACCCGGCCCCGCGCAGCGACGGCGGCGGCGGCAGCGAGGTCGTCTCACCCGCGACGCTACGCACCATCCTCGCTGCGACACCCCGCGTGCGCTACCTCCGCACATGCAAAGTCCGGCTCGAAGACATCGTCGCGGCTTTGCACCCCTATCCCCGCCCCTCTGAGCCGAGCGGCGACAGCACCATCACCATCACCAGCTCCTACACAGCGCTCCTCCCCTCCTTAAAATCCCTCGCCCTCGACGACATCGACTTCCTCCGCTTCGGCGCCGCCGAGTACATCGGCGTGAAAGACATGCGGGGCCGCCCCCTCCCGCAGAAAGGCCTCACGCTGCTCGCACCGTGCCTCGCGCGCCGCGTCGCGTGCGGCTTCGCGCTCGAGCAGCTGGAGATCCGGCGGGAGAGCCATTTGCGGGACGAGGAGCGCGCGGCGCTGGAGGAGTTGCGGGGGGTGGAGGTTAGGGTGGGTAAAGGGCCTGGGCGCGTGCGTATTTGAAGCGTGCGCATCTTGAGTGGTATAGCTGGGTTTGCTAGACAGAAATTTCGCGCCCACTCGATATTTGGCACTGACGTCGAGGCGTGTACCATGCGACGTCTCGACGGATTTCCTCCTCTTTTAAATTATCACACCAGCTTGAGCGTACTATTTAGCAGCATAAATACTTCGGCTTTGTATAATAAGGTACATCGTGAATAGGCTAGTATACAACACAACATCTGATCAAATACATTCAATGCGATAGCTAAAAGTGTTTTAATCGTCGTAATAATGGATTTCAGCTTCCTTGAGGTGGATGACTATCTGCGTTTTCCCGTAGGTCGTGCCTGCGCCTCTCGCATTGAAAATAACCCGATTTGCAAACACCGCTAGGGTATCGTCGACTGACCTATAGCGTTGAGGTAACCAGCAAATGCGCCTCGACCCTACCCGAACCCATCCTCCATCAATCGTGACATGACATTTGTCCACGTTCTTGTATCAACGTTCGAAGCATGAACAGTATCCGAGGTAAAAGGTTTATCGCAGGGTTCTGCCGTCTGAAATTCGTCCTTGGGTGCTGGGAAAGTCAAGCTGACAGCGTGATCTTGGGATTGATCGCTTGATACTTGGCGCCGCAGACAGACTCTTTTCATGTGTACGGAGCTGAGGATAGTACTAGTAGCCTTGTCTTCCGACCTTATTTGAGATTGTTGATTTTCTATAACAGATGAAGCAAATATATATCCAGAGTCGTGGGCACGTGGAAAAATAAAGGATTCCTGTGCATTGTGTTGTTTAGTATTTGAGTAAACGTTACTCAATTAACTCACCCTCAGGGCAGACCATATACGATATCCGAGCCCGGTGTATCCAGATCTTCTCCCGTTCTGTGATTCTACAGTCTGTCTTTTGCCTATCCAGAGGAGGTTTACCGTTCCGGAGGGCAAGCCTGCTAATAGATGAGGGGGATGCTGAGACTCGGATGATCCGCCGAAGTACAAACGAGCATCACAACCGGGCTCGAATTCGCCATCGAATGGGATAGTTCGAATTGGTATCAGGCTAGCAGCACCGATGTCGAAGGTATGAATGCTTGTATATTGCTTTTGCATAATGATGGCGAAAAATCGCGTTTCGCTTGACCTGTGTGCATAATCACCAGAGGGATCATAAGAAGATGAGTTCATAAGCGCCATAGGAAGATTACGGAAAACACGACAGCAATAGGCTGTATGTTCGTCAGATATATAAGATATTTCCAGCCTTCGAACGAGAGTACACCACTACAAAGGTACAGCATCAAAGGGTTGATGCGGAGCAACGGCCCGATCACCCGTTCCTGGATCCGAAGGGAGACAGGTATAACGAAGAAGTTTTGCCTAACCTGCGTTCTTCCCGGTCCGGTTGCCTCCGCGGTCCGCATCCCGTTTTTCCGTCATCGCTCCGTGCCCGTTTTCGGTGAATAACCCCTGTCTCTATCGTTCGTCTTTGGTGTTCGACAAGCGTTTGATCTCTCCTCTCGTACTAATTTTATGTAACGCATACCCTGACATCAATGACTTGCATCCTAGCAAGATAATTTTTGTTTTCAGGATATCACGCGAGGCATGAAGTTCGTTGTGAAATGGAAGCAGCGCATTAGCGCACGCATCGGGCTTCACGTACTCACCTGTTGGGTTTGCTTGGAGGCTTTGTAGCTTGGTAGAGCTGGTAGCGATGGTAGTCGTTCAGGAGAGAAAGACTTAGATTGAGAGAGCGCTACAGTACTGGCTTATATACTAGAGAGTGACTGTGACTGTAATGCATGTAACGTAGGTGAGTTAGTTATGCTATTGGTTGTCTATATTTAGTACTCGTATGAGTAAGCGTATGCTGACTGATGCACTGTGTGCATTACTAAACTACTATGAGTCATGTACGTAAATAGAGTCCGGATCAAGTCCATTCAACACTCCCCCTCGAATAGTGCGTGGTAGCGTGCTAGACGATAGAGGACTAGGCGTTGTTGAAGACTAAGCCATAATAGGGCCTAAACTTTTCAATTTTGACACGGCCCAAGTTTTTCGTAAGAAGATCAGCAGGGTTATCCTCCCCTTTCAGCCATTCGACTCTGAACCGTCCTTCTTCGACATACTGACGTGTAATGTGGAAGGCGGTGTCAATGTGCTTGGTGCGTTGACTGGTAATGGGATTGTTCGCGTTGTTAACCGCGCCCTGATTGTCATTGCTGATGAGAGTAGGTTCTGTCATATTGTAACCCATCTCTAGGAACATGTTGCGGATCCATTTGCCTTGTAAGGTGCAACCCGCCATGGCGATGTACTCTGCCTCGACTGTGCTGCCGACGGCGGATTTCTGCTTGTGTGATGTCCATGTGACAGCACCACTTGCTAGCTTATAGAAATGACCGGACGTGGAGACGCGCGTGACTTTGTTGTCTGCGTGGCTGGCATCGGCATACGCGTGTAGTCCTTCACCAGTGACACCGTCGTAGATCAGAGAATACTTTGATGTTCCCTTCAAATATCTGCAGATATAGAGGGCGTGATTCAAATGATCTGCCGTCGGGTTCTGGCTGAACTGCGCAAGCTGATTCACAGCGAAACAGATGTCAGGTCGCGTTCCGAGTGTCAGGTAGAGTAGTGAGCCGATAATCTGACGGTAGCGCTTTGTGCGCCCTGGATCTGGCTTACCCGTGTTAGGGGTAGGGTTGTAGCCCTCTGGGAGTGGAGTAGCGACCGCATGGCAGTCTAGCATTTTGCAGCGCTCAAGCACCTTATGCAGGTAGTCTCGTTGGTCTAGGATGACCTTCGATCCTTTACGCTGAATCTTCATCCGAAGAAACTCGCTGACCTCCCCCAGGTCTCGACATTCCCACTTCTTCATGAACTTGGCCTTGAGCTGCTCCACCAGCGCTCTGTCTTTACTACAGAAAAGACCATCGTCCACATAGACGATAACTATGCAACGCGTCTTGGAGTGACGGTATACATAGACTCCGGCGTCGCTTTGTAATTGCACGAAGCCCAACTCTATCATGGAGTCTTGGAGGATTTTCCACCATTGACGTCCGGCCTGTTTAAGGCCATACAAGGCCTTGTAGAGTCGGTAAACTTGGCCAGGGGGCAATTCATAGCCCGGCGGCGGTCGCATGTAAATCTCCTCTTCCAATTCTCCGTAGAGGTATGCGTTCCGGACATCAAGAGCTGCTATGTGCCAGTTCTCTAGTGCGGCGAGTGCTAGCATGATGCGAACGGTCTCAAAACGGACAACTGGTGCGAAGACTAACTCGTAGTCGACTCCCTCGATTTGAGAGAAGCCTTTGGCCACTATGCGCGCCTTTTTGCGTCCATCTGACTTTACGTCATGGACCCATCTACTTTCCACCAGTTTACGCCCTTTGGGCAGGGTGGTTATCTCGAACACGTGGCGCTTTACGAGAGCCTCCATCTCGTCTGCTCGCGCCGCGTCCCATTCAGCTCGTTGTTCGGCTGGTAGACGCTTGAAATCCTCGTATTTCCAATCGCGAACGGAGTCGCTTGGAACGGCCATTGCCATCAGAGAGGCATATGACACTAATTCTCCCCCTTCTCAGCCGAGTTCAGCCTCATCCATGCCCGGTAATATTAAGGGCTCATGGGCGGGCGATAGTTCGCCCTCATACTCGTGGCGTGGAGGGACGACAGGTCCATTGTTTTGCCGCGTATTGCGTGGATCAGACTGCTCAGTAGTCGCACCGGGCTGTGATGCCGAAGGTGGCTGAGAGCTTGGCGTATTTGCCTGTCCTCGTGATGGTTGTGGCTGGCCGCCCCGCCTACCGCCTCTTGTTAAGGCAGATGTTCGGCGGTCCGCGGTCACCTGTCTATCCTGTGCTCGCGCTCGTTGGGAAGCTGTGTCACCAACTATGGAATTGTTTTCCTGACGAGTGGTAGGAACCGGTACTCGGGTTGATCTCCTCGGCCCTGCCGGGACCGGTGCCTGTGGCACTATAGGAGCAGCTTGCACTTGCGGTGCTGGCCTACGAGCCGGGACGCGTGAGCTGTTCGGTCTCTCTTCCGATTGATAACCGTCGTCATCATAGCTCGGCGTCTGATAAGAAGGTTTTGGGTTGGAAGAAGAACCTTTACGTTTGGGAATGTTTGTTCCCGGAATAGTGGGAATAGGATCCCAGCTACTCGTAACGTGAGGATCCATGTGATCGAGATCCTCAGCCGCTGGGATGTGTATCCGCGTGGCCTGAGGGATCGGTTGTTCCGCGCATCGAGGAAACATTAGTTCATTGAACACGGCGTGGGCAGCAATGAAGGTGGAATTATCGCGCCGCATGAATTTCCATCCATGCCCGCCATCCGCATTTCCAATATACGTCATTAATTTGGAATGGGAATCTAATTTGTCTTTGCGGTACGCTTCTGGTAGGAAAACGTATGCTCCGCATCCGAAGACCCTGAACTTTGAGACGTCAGGAACCTCGCCCCGTGCGACCTGCCATGGTGTTTGCCATTCGAGTCTGCGCATCGGAGTTTGGTTGTATACGGTGACTGCGTGCATGACGGCGTAACACCACCAGGATTCCGGCAGGCACGCTTGTTTTGACATAGCGAGGGCCTTGTCCGAAAGTGTGCGGATGAGACGTTCTGCACGACCGTTTTCCTTAGGCACATGCGGCACTGACCGCATATTCGTGATGCCATTTTCGGATAACATGTCGTAGAATGCTTTAGACGTGTATTCTCCCCCTGAGTCCGACATCCAGGTTTTTGGTGTAGTGCCGTACTGGGTCTTCAGTAACGCGAGCCAGTCCCTAACGCATTTGATCACGGTTGATTTTTCTGCGATTAGGTAGACCCATGCGTACGAAGAGTGATCGTCCATGAGGATCAGCGCGTAGTGCTGTCCGTGGTACGACTTTGTCGGGTAGGATTTAACGTCGGAATGAACTAGATCGAGGAATGCTCCTGCGCGATCAGAGTTCCTAGCATAGTGCCTGTCCGGCATCTTGCCTTCCGCACATCCCTTACACAACGGCGATAGAGGTTTACTCAATATCTCCGTGTCCGGTGGATAGCCGGTGACGTGTTTCCTCATTTTGGACAATACCTCGGGCGAGGGATGCGCAAAACGAAGATGGGCAACGTTGTAATCAACGTAATAGACTGAATGAAGTTGAGTGTCGGCAATGTTTTGCACGACAACTCTGAGCCCGAAGAGTGTGTCCTCAGGGCTAGTGTTACGCCGCGTGCAACAGAATTCTTCTGTGCCGTTGGCGGAGATGATTAGGACGGTCTCTGCGCTGCCTGATACAGACAGTCCGTCCTTCAAAAATGACCCCAGCGATAATAATCGCTGGTTAAGCTCCGGCATCAGGTAAACCGGGTAGAGGCGACTAACCACCTGAACACCTTTAGAATTGGTGTGTTTTATCATACACGTCCCTTTATGTGTTACGTGTGTCGTGCCGGTCGCCGTTTTAACGGGGAATTGCTGCCTTTTGGTAAGCTTTTGGATCTCGACAAAATCATTTCGATCGAATGTGTAATGATCCGTAGCACCAGAATCAAGCAGCCAGTAGGCTGTCCCGGCTTGAGACTTTCCCTTACACTTAGTGCATGCAGAGGTGGATGATGCACAGACGCAAACGTGTCCATTGTCCAATGCTACTCTAGATGATACAAGTACGCTACGTTCTATGTACGGTTTCAATGAGTGACCGTCAGCGTGTACGTTTGTTTCACTAGAGGGGATAGGGACGTACGATTTATTCAGGTACGGGTTGCCTGCCTCGTACGCTCGTTCAAGCGAGTCCATTACTCCGCCCTCGTCGCTCCATCCATCGTAGTCCTCGGGTTCGCCGGCAAGGTATGCCTCCGATGGACGTTCCCTTGCCTCAGAAGTCGCAGATCGCGATCCGTAACCCTCAATGAGGGGGCTGATCGAGTTCGCTCCAAGTGAAACGGAGCGTTCTCTTGATGGACTTGATGGCGCCAGCGGGCTATCGCGCCTGGGTGCTGAAGACCCTGATGGAGTATCGCGGCGGGGTTGTGGCGAGTTGGACCGTGCGGATCTGCCTCCATGAGTTCCTGAAATGCGCCGCGTCGGCGCACCTCGGTGAGCTCCCTCATCCATTCCTCCTGTCTCCTCCTGGGCCACCCGAATATCTCGCTTGGTACCCCGAGTTCTCCCGCCGCATCCTGCAGGCGATCGGCTTGGAGTCCTCTCGGCCTCTGTCCCGTTGGAATCCCGTCTGCCTTGCGGACTCGTCGAATCTCGGCTCGCGAGAGCCGAAGTCCGAAGCTGAGTAGGACGTGGTCCTCGGGCATTCGGCAGTACCTCCCCCTGCATATGTTGCAGTGGAAGTTCGGTAGGGGACGCGGAGGTGGGTCCACGAGTGTCTCCGCTGAGGCGTTCGGCGAGACTGGTTCCGGGTGAACGGGCCGCGGAGGAAGATCCTCGACGCTGGACTCGTCGCTGGGTGGTAGCCCGAAGAACGTCTGGTTTCGAGGAGCTGTATGGTAGCTCTGACTCGAGGCTGACTGGGCCTGTGAGGAACTCGGTGCCGTATGAAAGTCCATCGGCGACTGATCTCAACTCGAGGTCGTTGACGTCGGGTTCGGCGGATGAGCCGGTGTCGACAAAGTCGACGTTGGCGGTGGTTGCAGAACGTCGCTGAGACCCCAGTCGGCGGCTGAGGGGTTTGGGGCCCAACCTAGATACCGTAAGCGGTGGTTGTGACTCCGTGCCTGCATCTCTGCCAACCTTATTTGAAGGTCCCGGCGAGACGCTTCGGGAGCTATTGGCTCCTGAATCGTCCGCTCGGTTGGAGTTGGACTGCCTTGCGGCGTCTCGGCAATCTCCATCGATGGTTCCTAAAATAGAGGTAACATCATCGATTAGGCTCTGTCGATAAAGACGATAGCCAGTAGAGGGAGATACCTCTCTCAAACGCTCTTCGAGCATCTCGCGTTGAACTTCGGTCCGGACATCTTCGACGAGTGGGCGTATCGAGCCGTGAAGGCTAGCCGTTTCTCGTGCGCGATCAAGTGCCTGGTGGATGCCAAAGTTGTTCGACGCGCCGGTCCCTTGGAAACGCTGCCCCGACTGGTTAGGAAGGAGGCGCGGATCCCGGACTGATTCCTGCATAGGCGGCAGCGGCGGCAGTTCCCTGGGAGCTGGGAAGTATTCCCGCTGGTCGACAGGGGTGTAGCGGTCGGCGGACTGTGCGAAGTGCACCGTGCCGTTGGCGGCATGCGCGTCGCGCTTGCCAGACCGGTCGTAGTTGCGACCGCCGCGTTTCTTCTGCTTGGAGCCTTGGCCTTTCGGCTTTGGCTGCCACTGCTGCTGCTGCCCCGAAGGGCCCGCCTGCTGCTGCTGCTGAGACCACTGCGGCTTGCCTTTCGGCTTGCCGCCCTGCGCTGGCTGCGCGGATGCGACGGGCCCTTCGTATGGGCGTTCGCCAGTGGCGCGCTGCTTGCCCTTGGACTGGTGTCCAGGGGTCTTGTGCTGGTTTGCGAGCTGCGCCTGATGACGCAAGATTGCATCGCGGAGGTCGACGAGGGAGAGGTTCTTGACCGCCGTCACCTCGTTGTTGAAGTGCTCCCTGACCGCGCGATACGATTCGGGGAGCGCGCACATAAGAAGCAGCGCAAGCTGCTGATCGCAGAGAACTCCTGAGCGATAGGAGTGGACGTTGGTGGGAAGGTTGACGGTGAAGCCGCTCAGCGTGTTAAGGCGCTGGGCGGTGCGGTAGAAGACGTCGAGGTGATGATTGGGGTTGCCCGTCGAGGGTATCCCAGTGCGAAGGAGCTTGCCCATCTCGACGAAAGCCTCGGTGACACCGCACTTCTGGACGCCGTACTCGGACTTGAGGAAGGCGAGGATTTCCGACGCCGTTTTCACGGAGACCGTCGTACTTGTCGCTGCTTCCTCGACCTTGGACCAGACGTGGGGGTCGACTTTGAAGCCGATTTTTCCCCTGGCCTGCATGTCCTTGGCATCCCACTCCTTTATCTCCTTGTTCCTCTCGGCCATCTCTTCGGCGGTACCCGTAGCGAGGGCAACCGGCCTAGGGTCGAGTGCGATACCACAGCCCTCAGAACGGCAGTAGTGGAGCATGGACAAAGCCCACTCTTCAACGTGCAACCCGCTGAAGACGTTCGTCGCGGAGAAGGTGTTGTTGGCTTTGGTGTTGGAAGACATATCTGTTGGACACTGTCGTCAGCGTTCTGGACGCATACAACGACAAGCCAGGTGAGACGTGGGTTGAACCAACCTGGCGGCACTTTGTGCCAGCCTGGCGGCCCCCTAGCCTTTACGGCTTTTCGCCAGCGGCACGAATGCCAAGCTGTAGCGATTCGAGCCAGCGGCGTAAACGCCAAGCTGTAGCTCAGTGGACCTCGCAGCGTCTAAACGCTAAGCGACGGTTCATGCCCCACGGGGCTCATAACCTGTGAAATGGAAGCGGCGCATTAGCGCACGCATCGGGCTTCACGTACTCACCTGTTGGGTTTGCTTGGAGGCTTTGTAGCTTGGTAGAGCTGGTAGCGATGGTAGTCGTTCAGGAGAGAAAGACTTAGATTGAGAGAGCGCTACAGTACTGGCTTATATACTAGAGAGTGACTGTGACTGTAATGCATGTAACGTAGGTGAGTTAGTTATGCTATTGGTTGTCTATATTTAGTACTCGTATGAGTAAGCGTATGCTGACTGATGCACTGTGTGCATTACTAAACTACTATGAGTCATGTACGTAAATAGAGTCCGGATCAAGTCCGTTCAACATTCGTGACCCCGCTCCGCATCGACCTGCCGTTCCGACCTCTTTGCCTTTGCCATTATTCAACCGTTACGTCTCATCATCCAATGAGAGATCAGTTCAGGTGATGAAGTTGTCTGCCTTTCGAATCTCGTGTTTTAGGATGGCTGTCATATTCATAGTCATCCCCGATTGGTATTCAAATTTCTTGTCAGTAGTTAAGTATTGGTTTGATGATGACAGAACTTGCAAGTGGCCGCACATCAAACCACTGCATGCCACTTATACACCAGCCCAAGCACGGTTAGAGCTATATGTTTATAAGAATTGGCTCTCTGAGCCATGGAGTTGCTGTATGCTCTATGATAATGTGAAGAGATTCTTTTGGCAAGCGCTGCTGGTAGCTTACTAGTAGGTATGGGAAGTCGCAGACCGACGCTAACAAAAATGTCACCCCAGAGCCACTCTTACATGACGGAGGGCTACCTTACTTAGGAACTTCGGATCCAGGTATGCCCGTGAGGGCCGTGTTTGGCAGGAATCTGATTCTGATGGAGACGGGGCCGGTAACGCCCGTGAAGCTCTTTGGCCTTGCTTATCTCCCGCCGTTCACATCGACGACCTCAGATGAGAGCGCTCGGGCGTTCGAACGTTCACGGGCGGTGGTGGTGAGTAAAAAGCCTATACTCTACTCAACACGATTAGACTTCCCACTCTTGCACTATCAGGACTCGGCGTGAAGCCGTCCCGACACAGATAGCTGAGCCCTAGGTAATCGCGTGGGCGTGGTGAACCAGCGTTGTCCTGGCGAAGAACCTCGACAAGGTTCTGCGCGTCAGTCAAAGGTGAAAATGTGTCGCGGGCAGGCACAGCACACACATGTTGTGAAGTGGTTTCCGCGACCCTGCGCTGCGCAGACCTACTCCTGGTTTTCTGCTGCCTTCACAAAATGCTCTCTTGCTCTCGCCCGGGGGTACCGCCTTCCCAGTGCTCGAGCTTCCCAGCGGTGCGAACCGCTGATCGCCACTGGCAATGTATAAACCCCACACGTCGACTTCTCGCCAGCGTTTCTTCTCAGCGTGCCTCTCGATGACTTCATGAAGCTCCCCACCGTGCGTACAAAGGGTTCAATCTGGTTGGTTGTTACCTCCATCCGCGGTAGAGCTCGGCTTCTCGCACCGCTCTCGGAATGTTCTTGGAGTTCTCGACGAGAATGCGACCCCGCACATGCTTCACGGACTGGTATGGTTGTTCAAGTGGGTTTCGATAGGAGATCTCAATTGACCGGTGTTATCATATAGATCCTTACACCTTCGAATCGATAGAACTTGATGTGCTGGAGTTCTGAAGGTCTTGTGCAGTCGGTACTCGATGTACGGTGATATTGGATGACCACGTTCGTCCCCGAAGCGTGAGCTGCGCAGGCGTCACGAGTCCCGTTTTAACTTTTCATCAAATGCTCAACCATAAGTTGCCGGCTTCTACAACACATCAGTGACGGTGCCGCTAATCCATCCGTGGATGCCCCCAATATTCACGTCAAGGGCGCTATTCCCACTCTCGCTCTAGACGAGCAACTGCGCCCAGCCCAGTGGCTCCGAAGGGGTCGGTCTGAGAGTGCAGATAACCTTCTCCCTCCGTAATGGATAGGGCGTGTGTGAGGCTAGATGATGGTGCTTGGGAAGAAATGAGAGTCCATTGGGCCATCTAAGATTGGGGGTGCTCGATGGAAAAGATGGAGAGGCACCACAATCGCAACGAACTGCCCACGTATACGCATATGTCCGAGTGAGGGGTACATAAGACCCGATGGTGCCACCTTGGGGTCAGCACATTTGCAAAAAAAAGCCGTGTACGCGCAGGGACGACGGCCGAACGACCCGTAGCCGTTTATCACACCACCCTCGCTGACTCGGACCCACCCGCGCCTTGTCTTTCTACACCTTGCCAGCCACTGTCGAGCGTCCTTCCCCGTAGACCCCCAGGTTTCGTTGACGCACAAGCCAGTCTACAATCACCTTCTTTTTCTTTATTCTATAACGTCGACTGCCCTCTATCGCTCACGACCACACGAAACCTACTTATCACCCCAAAAAACGATGTCGCTCGCACCAGACATGCCCACCCGCCAACGGCGGCACTCGGGCTCGACCGCCTCCCGCGCCCTCGCACGGCACCACATCCTCAAGGTCGTCCGTGACCACCCAGAGACCGTCGACCCGCCACCCCGGCCCAAGTCAACACCAGTAGACGAAGGTCAGCTGAGAAGGCGGGGCCACCACGTTGTTCTGAGAGGCGAGGGTTCGGACTCGGAAGGCTCCGAGAAGGAGTCGACGATGCAGATCGATCCCTCTTCCCACCAGCACCAGCACGACGACCAGTCCTCCGACTATTCCTCCGACTCGGGCGACATCTCCCCCACCGCGACTACTACCGCACCGACGACTGCGTCCGCTGCCGCCAGCGTAAAATCAGAACCGAGGCCCACGCGCCCGCTCCCACAGTCGAAAACCCGTAGGATGGCGACGAACAACCCGGTGCCGCAGGTGGCGAACCCGCACATGCTACCCGTGCAGGCGCACGTCGCGAAAGGCGGAATCAACGCATCGCAGCGCCGGCTGTACGTCGTGCTCGAGCAGGCGTGTCTCGAGGCGTACCGTGTCAGCAGTGGCGGCAAGGGCAAGGGCGGACGAGGGGGTGAGGGCGAGGTGAAGTATACGCTGTTGAACTGCGACGATCATCAGGGGATCTTGGCGAAGACGGGGAGGGATATCGCGGACGCAAGACCTGATATCACGCATCAGGTGTGTTTTTTCGAGCGTTTTTTCAGGTGTTGATTAATGAATGATGGATGGGCAATGCGATCAGTGTCTGCTCACGCTCCTCGACTCGCCGCTCAACAAGGCTGGCCTGCTCCAGGTGTACATCCACACCGCAAAAGGTGTGCTCATCGAGGTCAACCCCCACGTTAGAATACCGCGAACCTTTAAGCGCTTCAGCGGTCTCATGGGTGCGTCTTCTTTCTGCTTCTGTTGGAGCTTTCCTCTCTCCGCCTAGCCTGATTACCTGCCGTCCGCAGTCCAACTCCTCCACAAGCTGTCAATACGGGGCGTAAACGGCCCAGAAAAGCTGCTCAAGGTCATCAAAGTACGTTATCCGATCCTTCTCTCTTTCTCTGCACCCTAACTGATCGGGCTACTTTTCCTCTGAAGAACCCCGTCACGGACCACCTGCCACCAAACACCATAAAACTGAGTACGTACCTATCCTTTGATCCCTTTGCTGCGCCCCCGGCTCCGATCCCGTCTGATCAAACGCTGATGGTGATGTCTCCCCGCGTTATTATTATCTCAACAGCGCTATCGGGTGATGCACCAACCGTACGGCTATCCAAGTACCTGCCCACGCTCCCAGAGACGCACTCGGTCGCGATCTTCATCGGTGCCATGGCGCGCGGGCGGGATGACTTTGCGGACCACCTTGTAGACGAAAAGATCGGGATCAGCGAGTACCCGCTCAGTGCATCTGTCGCGTGCGGGAAGGTGCGTTTGCCCCCTTCTGCCATTGTTGGCAGAAGACGTTGCTGATGTACGATGTTTGGTAATGTAGTTCTGCTGCGCTCTCGAAGAGCTGTGGGACATCGTATGATGGCCGCGTCCACGCCACCCCGGCTTTTCTCCTTAATTTGCGGCATGTTATTTGGCTTTCCTTTTCTTCTTTCGTGCACGCTGGTTGGACAATTGGGTTGTACTGCTTCGACAAAAACTTCCCCTGCATTCATTTAACCTTCTTCGCTCATTGGCTCGCATCGCCTTGTCAACTTTAACCCTCTCAAAACTCCCATCGACTTCGTTCCATTCTCATTCATATTCTCAACTTCATTCTCATTCTCATTCTCACGCTCATGCTCATCTTTCAACACCTCATCTCACGAACGACTCATGGCATTTCAACTGCCCCCCGTTTGCGCTGCACGGAGCCGCAGATCTGTATTATCACGTAGAACATCAACCACCAAAAATAACCGCCCTAAAGTCCCCCTTCGCATTAGGAACGCACTCAACTTGTGTTTCTGGGCTTTAGATGTAATGATGCGAAATATATAGTGCTTGTTTATCGGCTTTTTGCTTGCTTCGGAGTGATGATTGTGCTCGTTTGTCTTGACTTATAAAACTGTTTTAGTTGCGTCGATGATCGACTGTTGTGCCGAAAGACCGACGAACTTTGTCATCATCGGGAGTCGCGTCGACGCGTCTTGGATTTGACTTTGAGCACCTCCCGCTGCCTCCAACTCTGAGAGTTTACACGAACGCGCGCTATATGGGTCTGTCCCATAGCCACCGCCTTCATCCCTTTACACCTCCAATGCTGGTCAGAATAAAGCCCGCAAAGGTGCATGGCAATCCGGGCATCTCCCCAGATCTCGGACCCGAAACGGTGGCGGCACCTGGCGGCACCGACTGGCACTGACTCCGTAGCACATGGTCCCGAGTCCTCTGGCGCGCTGATCTACCATGAAACGTCATTCTGTGCGTCTATAGTGGATCCCACTCTTCCTTGAACCACTTCCAACGACATCCATCGTGAATCCTGTGACTTTGGATAAGGAGATGGCAGCATCCAAGGACGGCCACCGCCTGCCCACCGATGTGCGCCCGACGCACTACGATCTCGTCGTGCGCACCGATTTGGAGAAGGAGGTGTTCCAGGGCATCGTGAAGATCAGGTAACCCCCCACTCATCATCTCAGTGCTCGAACTCTGCATCTCACCTGGCAACGAACCCACCCAGCTTGGACGTAACCACCGAAACCTCCACTCTCGTGTTCAACACCACCGACCTCGACCTCATCGACGCGTCCCTCTCCTCGGACGCACTGGGCTCCGTGCAGACGCCCACGTCGCAGTCCTTTGCCGCCGAGTGGGAGGAAGGCACGCTGTCCTTCGCCCGCGCGCTCCCCGCGGGATCGAAGGCGCAGCTGCGCATCGCGTTCGCGGGGAAGCTCACCGGCGCGCTGCTGGGGTACTACAAGTCCGAGTTCACCGAGAACGACGGGATGAAGGGGATCTACACCCTCACCCAGTTCCAGGTACGCCGCCTCCAGCTGGCTCCATGCACATGTCTGTCTTCGTAGCTCAACACGCGCGACCGCAGCCCAGCGCCGCGCGCAGGGCGTTCCCGTGCTGGGACGAGCCCGCGCTCAAGGCGACGTACAGCGTGTCGATGATCTCCCGCGCGCACCTCGTCAGCCTTGCGAACATGTCCGCCGCGTCCGAAGGGCCGTTCGATCCGGCCGCCGAGGCCGCAAAAGACGAGAACGTCGCGAAGCTGTTTTCGGTGATGTCGCCCGCGGACCAGCAGGCGCCCGGCGAGTGGAAGATCACGCGGTTCGATACTACGCCACCGGTGCGTATCAGTGGCGCTTTGGCGCGCATATATCCTCGTGTTGCGTGCTGAATGCCCCGGCGCAGATCTCTTCGTACATCGTTGCATACGCCAACGGACCGTTCAAGTGCCTCGAGAGCTCGTACAAGAGCCCACTGAGCGGGAAGGTCCGCCCGCTGCGTGTGTACAGTAAGCCGCGCGAACTTATCGATTCTCGGCTTGATTCTCATACGCGCATACTAGCGACATCTGAGATTGTGCATCAGGCCAAGCATGCACTTGAGATCACCGAGAAGGTCTTGCCCATCTATGAGGAAGTGTTCGACATCGAATACCCTTTACCGAAGCTCGACACGCTCGCGGTAAGCCGTCGCGTCCTAGTCTACGAGTTTAATGCATCTTGCTTAGCTTGATCCGGTTCTCTCAGGCGCACGACTTCGACATGGGTAAGTACGACATCCCACTGTACTCAGTGATGACATAACATGTTCGCATTCTAGGTGCTATGGAGAACTGGGTACGCATCTATCTTGCTTTGTCCATGATTACTGAGACCGATACTTCGTGGTAGGGTCTCATCACAGGACGGACGAACTGCTACCTCATGGATCCCGAAAAGATCCAGCTGAGCATGCTGAAGCGCATTGTCGTGACGCAGTCGCATGAGATTGCGCACATGTGGTGCGGGGCTTTTTCCTCGCCAATTCGATAGTAGGTCTTGACTCACTAATGTAGGTTTGGAAACATCACGACGATGGAGTGGTGGGATAATCTGTATCTGAATGAAGGTAAGTTTTTGCATTAGGTTCTACACCATGCAGCATTTACTGAGCATACTGGCAGGTTTCGCTACATTTGTAAGAAGAACACACTCCACCATCCTTGGATTGAAATACTGACATCAATCTCAAGATGGGCGAATATATCATCGTAGGTGAGTTGGCCGATCTTTACCTCTTCCTGAAGATAGCGCGCTCATGGAGTTACTAGACAGGTAAGCGCAGATCTGTTTTCTCACTGAGACTTTGCAAGTGACACGGTCTCCCAACCAGACTCTATCCCGAGTGGAAGGTGGACTCGGAGTTCCTCACCACGGATCTGGCCTCCGCTCTCATTCTGGATGCGAAACCATCGTCACACCCGATTGAAGTCCCGTGCCCGGACGTGAATCAAGTCAACCAGGTCTGCAGCACTCGCTTTCCTCTCTATGCCATTATCCTCAAATATCATCACCGCAGATCTTCGACGGTCTTTCGTATGCCAAAGCTGCGTCGGGTATGCTGTCCCTGCATCTGCAGTACCGAGTATGTCTGATGTGTTTGCTTAGTGTTACGGATGCTTTGCAACTACGTCGGCCAAGAACGCTTCATCAAGGGTGTCTCTATCTACCTCAAGGAGCATTTGTATTCGAACACCGTCACCAAGGATCTCTGGGATGGCATCCAGACTGCAACAGGTAGTCCATGTCACTTCATGTTGAGAATGGAGAATCTCAACCGTTCATTGTTAGGCACTGATATCCCGAAGATGATGGATAACTGGGTCAAGAAGGCGAGTCGCTGCCGATAACACTGCTGCTGGCGCTTACCAGCTGAGCATAGATTGGCTTCCCTGTCATCACCGTGACCGAGAACAAGGATAGTATTACCGTCCGTCAAGACCGGTTCCTCGAGACGGGACACGCCGAAGCGAAAGATAATGAGACGATTTGGTACAACAGCCCCTGACGCCCTATGTGTAACACATTGACGCTAACTGCGGCATATTTGCTACACAGGACCGTCCCTTTGGCGCTACTTACTGTGGACGAATCTGGGAAGCCCCATGTCGACAACACCGTCGTTCTCGACACCCGCGAGAAGACGATTCCGCTTGATACCAGTAAACCGTACAAGCTCAACGCTAGCACGTATGGTGTCTGTGAGTTGTGACCTCCTGCTCGCCATGTCGTATATCTGACACAAGCGCCTGATGATAGACCGCGTCCTGTACCCCGAAGAACGTCTCTTCAATCTTACAAAGGAAGCTGCTAAAGGCGAGGAGATATTCTCACTCAACGACCGGATTGGTCTTGTACACGACGCCTTTGCGCTCGCCAAGGCCGGTTTCCTGACCGTCAGCGCCGCACTTACGGCTGTTGATAACCTCCGCAACGATCAGGCTTGTGAGTTCATCTTTCCTTGGCTGTATTCAGAACATGACACAGGCGTATGTCGTTCTATAGCTTATGTTTGGGATAGCATCTCCCTGAACTTGCAAATTCTTTCCTCAACTTGGTGGGAGAATCCAAAGGTGCTCGAGCCCCTGAACAAGCTCCGCGCGGTATGTTTCGCGCTGTCTATCTGCCTATGCATCCTACGTTTTAATTCGTCGTTGTGTAGTCCCTCTTTGGACCTATCGTGCAAAAACTCGGATTCGATAATGGTCCCAACGACGATCCCAGCACTATACAACTGCGAAGCACTGCCGTAGAACAGGCCGCTGCTTCCGGTGAAACCTCGTATGCACTTATTTCACTGCGTCTCTACAACTATCTGATAGCGCTACAGTGTCGTTGAAGAGCTGAAGAAACGCTTCGCGCGTTATATGGAAAGCGGAGATGACTCAGGGATCCCTGCAGACATCATGCGCCCTACGCTACTCGCTGTAAGTCCACTTCTTCGCTTTCGTATGACGATCTGACTTATGAGCGCCGCGGGACAGGGTGTGCGACACGGTGGGAGGAAGGAGTTTGAGTTCGTCAAGAAGGTACATGCAGGTGCTGCGACGCCTCCTGCTACGACTTTGTCAGCAATGCAAGTCCCATCGTGATACTTTGTAACTTAGGTGCTGTGCTGACTCGCATCCGTAGGTTGGCGTTATGCCAGGTCCAGGACACTCAGCTCGTCGAGGAGGTCCTCGAGTACATGCGCACGACTGTCAGAGACCAGGACCTCATGTACTTCTTCCGGGGTCTTCAAAGCAACAATGCTACACGACGCCGCGCTGCTGAGTTCCTGAAGGCGCACTTCGATGAGGTGAAGTTGTCGCGCATGAATATTTTCTATGTAGCGTTTTTTTAAACTTGTGTTTACCCGTGTAGGTCTCCGATCGCTTCCCAGCTAGCTACAAGATACAAGATATCGTCTCTGTGAGTGCCTGCTGATCGTTACCTTCTGCTTATTCGCAGGCTTATCGCACGATGCATCTATAGATGACTTTCCGGAACCTAACCAAGGACGAGGACTACGCCGTGATCGTGGACTTCTTCAAGGTATGGTATCTCACCTTCACGGATAATGCCTTGCTGGTTGATGTGAAACACTGATCGGTCTCTTCAGGATAAGGACCGCTCGAAATACAACATGGCGTACGATCAGATGTTGGACAGCGTTCGTGCATCCAATGCGTGGATCAAGGTATTGTCATCCTTTTCTGGAGTGAGAAACACGCATTCACACCCCCTTTTAGCGCTCGACTGCTGATGTCGAGCAGTGGTTGGCTGATTGGTCAAGGAGGTCTTCCTAGTCAATGAAAGCCCCGATTTGACGGAACTAAATGTATCAATGTATTTTATGCCATAGGCCACTTCTTTTCAGAATTTTTGTATGCATACCTCAAATGAATCCCGGTGTTCGTCGTTTGATTGCAGCCCACGAAGGATGGAAGAATATCAAAGACACGAAAGAGGAGTGGAAGTAGGGACATGGTGGATTTGCTATAGTATCATGTCATCGAAAGGTGGCATGTACAACTGAGATCAGTGCTTGAGCACTCGGCTCTGCGAAGTATCTGCGGAAGCAACTGCCGCAACCTCTCATTCTCCTCTCGCCCCGGTATTATATCCCAGGCTCCAAAACACTCTGCTCTGTCTAATCCTCCTTTCGTCTAGCATATCCTTCTGGGCTATGACAGGCGATACTGCTTCAATCCCTTGATGCTGTAGCGTGATCTCCAAGGTGGCCAAGTGCTTGGCTCGGATGAGACGATTGCTATAGCAGAAAGGGGGCGCTGGAGCCTGGTAATGCAAATATGGGAGGACCTCAGATAAAATGGTCGTTCCATGTGAGCCGCCACAAGTCCAAGCCTCTACGAAGGATTTCCAGCCTCACAACATCACTCGCACGAAGCGGCGGCCTTTGAATGATGTGAGTGCATACGCTAGATGCCGATCACTATCGTGGCTGTAGTTTGGACGAGGATCCATGGCGGAGTACATCAGACTAGTACCCCGATACCATGTGGGATTACGCGCTGTATTAATAGAATCGCAGCAGCAAAGTTCAAGAACTATGTGCATCATGATGCTATATGTTTTTATTCCATACTATCGTCTAAATTGTTGTGATTACGAAGTAGCCTCAGTAGCACAACTTCCTTCAACTCTATATCCGCCGGATTTTTGTCTTGTCCTACGTCCAAAACTTACCACTGGATACCGGATACACTGGTATCGGTCCTTCGCGAGCCCTTTAACTTCCTTACGGGCTTAGAATACTCCCTTCGGTAACCCTGCCGTCCCTTTCTGTTGTAATAATAATTGTTCTGGTTACTAAACAACGACATTGAATTGTACGTCAACGTCCGAAACGGAGATACAACTTCAACAATTGTTACAAAAACTCTTGGATGTGGTGTTAGATGCTGCTATTATAACCATTCATGCTCGCAATTGCTAAATTAACAAGCTCTAACATTGTATTTTCGGACATCTCCAGGTATCATCTGAGTTTCAACGTGGTGATAGGGAAATTGAGCTCAAGTTTGTCTTGGGTACGCTTTGCTACCCGCACAGACACTGGTACATGATTATCGCAATTGATGGTCCAGCGCTAGCCTATTCTCTTCTTTGAGGATATCACCAATGAAGGAATAGCACTCTGGTTTTATCCGAGGTTCTGAGGGGGCTTATGTGACGAACATGATAATACAGAAGTTGCCGTCTCTTGACCAGGCACCTGTCACTTCACAACTTTAGCGCTGGTACAGCCTTAACCACGATTCCCATATTATTCCAGTGTTTCCGAAGCCACAAGCCTTCTGCAACATCCGACCAAGGCCGAAAACGAAGATACTCACAAATTTCAATGCTAACAATTAATAGCACATCATGTGTGCGCACTGTACGGTGCGACGGCTATCCTAGCGTTCACCATATTTATGTAATGGTTTGCGTGGGTGTGTCGATAGGACAGCCTGAATGATAATCAGAAACCTTGCGAAGCCGGTGCGACAACTCCTTACCCTTCTTCTTGGTGGGTGCTTCCGTTCGTGTGATACTAACATGTACATCTGAATTTGGTATTCCTTCAAAGTCCGTAGATAGCATGAATAGCGTCTGGATTGGGGCTCTACTTTAGTATCAAGAAGAACATTTGGATTCCTTACCATGCACATTCCCTCATCCCTTGATGGAAGCTGAGTAAAATACCCGTGTGTGCAGGATCCTGATGCACTCGCTTATAATATTACCTAGACCCTTTGCGCTCATACATATAAAGCAGGTCCGACAAGACTTCGATTTTTCAAGTTACTAGACTCCGCCTTTTATTGTCCTCACGCTCCTTTTGTGTTTTCGTGCTACCTCTAGCATGTCATTTTTACTTTTCTTCACCTTCCTTTGTTCTGTAATGATCTCTATAGCTTACGCTCTTCCAGCAGAAGAGCTGCAGTATCGCTCTTTAAACGCCTCAATATGCATCGAGGAGTCGCCAGCGCTGGATGCTCACCGTACTCTCTGGAGCATTATAGAAACTTGCTTGGCCACAATATTTGCATGTGTTGTCACATCTATCCATCCCAACATACCAGGTCCTGAAGATGGCCGCTGGCGCAAGAATTATAGATTGACCGGTGTTATACTACTGGGCGTATTTGCACCGGAACTAGTCGTAACTTGGGCCGGCCGCCAATTTGTGTGTGCACGCAGCTTCACAAAGAAAATGAATGACCTGATACAGTCGCATAATAAGGCACAAGGTAGTGTCGTGTAGTCAAACTCTTCCTGGAAATGACGCTGATTTCTCGACTTTGCCGTCTATTCTTTTGCCCAGTCCTAAGAATATTTACGTCTCCAGTGCCCACCGATGGTACGTACACTTTCAAAACTACTCAAGTCGTTATGCCCACTGATATGCTTATAATACAGGCGATCGTATCAAAATTGGATTTGAGTCGAATAATGATATCTCTGCTGAGACCAATGCATCGGCTAGTACTCTGAGTCTGAAGGAAGAATCAGGTAGGTTTCTTCCAATGTACATCATTGGTATATTCCTGACTTCAAACTTTTGGGTTTACTCCCTTCCGTCAAACGTGGTGTGCGCATCCTAGGTCTTCGCACGAGCATTAAGAATACCTTTCAGAGTTTCGATGTTTGGATGGTAAAGGAGCGGGAACAATCCCAGCAAAGTAAGCATACAAAGATCTCGTTGAACAGTTTGAGGGCTGCTGACATTTCACTCAGCCTGCAATGCTGTAGGGACTCTCGCTTGCACGCAGCATCCAGTTGTGACGAACCGAGTTGGATCATGGACATTGACTCATAGCTTCTTCGCCTATATGGGCGGATTTATGCTCTATCGTGGCTCCGAGAGATGCGGCATAGTAACCGCTCAGCACATCCACGCCGAACTCAAGAGAAGTCCTCCTCGTATCGGACCAATCGACATAACTAAGGAGGAGATCAATGACATGAGTAAACTCAATGTCTTATCCAAAGGAGTGGCCATCATTCAGATCCTGTGGTTCGTTACTCAGTTGATCGCACGTAACGCCCTGAGCTTCTCCATAACTCCGCTCGAAATCGGGACGATGGCATTTGGGTTGTTATCCGTGCTTACTTACGTGCTGTGGATGTGCAAACCTTACCAGGCCAAACAACATCAGCGCCTATATTGGATTAGCAGTGACGAGGTCCCAAAGAACCTACATGATGATCTGTGCGTCTGGTTTTGTGTTCAAGTCAAATGACGATAACTGATGTCAAGACAGCGCATACTGCTCAATAGGAGACGACGGCGCGATAAACGATGACGGCTCGATTCAAATCGGCAATAGTGCAGATGAGGATGAAAGCCTCGTAGCAAGCTTCCCTTGTGGAACACAGACGATAATGAAGCTAATCCTCGTTTTCTACTTGGGGTTATCATTCGGAAACTGTCCATCTCGTATCTCAACACTAGGCGGAGACGACATTATCACAGATAGTGTCATGCCCTTCAAACGTAACAGAGCAAGCACATCTTTACACATTGGCTTAGCAGCCTCTATCATTTTCGGTCTGGTCCACTTGCTCGCATGGTTCTACATATTTCCAACAAGTGCCGAGCGCACACTATGGCGAGTAAGCGCTCTTGTAATAGCACTTGATCCTATATTTTTAGTGGCGATCTTGTTTGCAACACGGGGTTTCACAGCTATACGCTTCCAAAGCTGGTACAATCAGACACTCATTATCGGGGCTTGCTTGGCGTTGTTCTGCTCTTACATCGCTTTTCGTATCATTCTCATAGTAGTCATGTTCACTTCGCTCCGTAGCTTACCCTCGAATGCGTATGATACCATATCGTGGGTGGAGCTTTTTCCTCACCTTTAACATGCAGCTGCCGGTTTCATATCATTCAATATTTATCCCAAATTTATGCTACTTCCACCAAACTTCTATACACTCGTTTATACATAACTTATGTGTTAATTCATTCGCTACTAGTAGTACTATACTGCTAGAGCGTCCTGCAATAATAGAAAGTTAAGGAATAACGATGCAGGTCAGAACATCCAGAACTTTCGCCCTTTTGCATCATAAGTAAAAACGATTGGGTGCTCTGACGTCATGATGACTCCATTGGTTCCTAAAACACAATATTCGCCCATATATCCCTCCAATTTGGCGCGATCCAGCTGCACGTATCGCTGGACTTGAACGGGTTGTACACAATAAAGTGAGGAGATCCGTTTGTGAGGCCTTGCGTTGTCAAACTTAAGGGAACTGAGTAATGGAGATATTTCGGTCTTATATTTGTTCTCCTTTGTTTTTAAGCTATAATAGTCGCGCAAATTCTCGAATTACAACACTGAATAGGTTTGAAACCATTGTTTGAGACTGTGTGTTGTTGGTGTGTTGTGCAAGACTACCGAAGTAGCAACACAATTATGACTCAGCAAAAATACCTTCCGAGTCCCGACGGGCGGACTTGTCGAGGCAAGAAAAGCGTGACAACGTGACGCAAAGTGACTTGCTTTTCTCTTCCCTCCCGCCGACGCCAATGTTGACCCCATTGGCACGGACGTCTCTAGTATATGCCGATGTTGCGTTTTCAACCTGTTGCCGTTTGCTCGTTTGCTCGCCCCACACTTGTACTCAACGCTTTCCTTCCATCAGCACTGTTGAGGCGCTCTTTCTCGCTTTTCAGCCATCTCGTGCAGGCCGTCTCTGCAGTCTAGTAGGGTCAGGCCTTGGGCCGGAAGCCACTAGCATCCTCTCCTTCTCCTCTTTTGTACATACTTACGCTCGTTATAACTCGAAACTTAATAGACATCCCTTTGGAATATCCAATCGTCAGCGAATAGCGTTGGAATAACGTCGTCAACACCGCCGTCGCGTGAAGACATGGATGATACGCGATTCGGGTTCCAAAACAGTACGCAAAACGGACTTCGCTGTGCACTGGATTGTTATCCCTTTGTCTTCTCAAACTCGAAGCCACGTCGCCATTGAGATGTGCAATTGCTTATGCTCTCTTCACGACCGTTCGACTTGCAGTAGAAGTGAGAAACTACACTTAGCCCTTGCCCTCCTCTGTTAAGGCACGTGCTTGTCGCACTGCAGTAGCCACCCTCTTTCGAGATCGGTGAGTTTGATAGTTTCCCTTCGTGATCGAAACCGGATGATGAATATGAATGTCTACTTTTACAGCGCAAGGAATCTAAACCATATGCAAAATACATAATCCATAGAAAAGTGCAAGTTTCTGACTCCCTCCTTTCACTTATGCAGCAGTAACAGTGTTGCCGTTCCAAGTCAGCTGCGCAGTCCACATTGGCCGCGTGAGAGGGCTGGGGTTCGACGTGGCGTGGAAGACAGCGAACGAGCCGTCGGGGGTTGGTGTCATGCCACCGGGGGCGGTTAGGCCGTCGTTGCCCGTAACGAGGAGGGGCGTACCCGCCTTGGTGTAGGGTCCCTTGACGGACGACGCCGTAGCGTAGCTGACGTCGTATAGGTCGGTGTTGTAGCAGTTTGACGAGAAGAAAACCGCATAACTAATCAATAGTCAGATCAGTGGGCTTTATTATGTTATGACGAATGAACTTACACTCCGTTGACCAGGACAAGCTTGGGCGCCTCAATCAGGGGACCGTCTCCAGCGTCACGGTCGAGGATCTGGACGGCATCGCCATTGGGCGTGACGCCGTCGCTCTGCATCGGCTGAAGCATGAGAGGCGTCGAGTGGCTCCCGTCGCCGTTTCCGCACGATCCGCCACCTCCAAGGTTGTTGCCGTCGACCTTGTACACGACATAACGCGTGCCATCCGTGTCTTGGAAGCCCGCAGGATCGATGGCACCGCCTTGGGAAGTATTGCAGGCGATGGGATCGGACTCGGGGTTGAACGGCCCTTCGGGGTTCGTGGAGGTGGCCGCACCAACACAGTGAGTGTTTTCCGTTGGGTTCAATGCGGCGTAGTCTATACACTAAGATGTTAGAAAGGCTAACTCGATTCGTAGACAGAGTGGCTCTTACACATAACGAAGGTACCGTCTCCTCGGTCGATCACATCGGGCGCCCAGGTGTTCCCGTTGTTGCCCTGGGCCCAGGAACCAACGTCAGGAAGAGCATCCTGGGCAAGAAGGCTCCAGGTGTTGCCTCCATCGGGCGAAGTGGCAACCTGGATGTTGTAGCCTGCGCCGTTGGTGGCGTAGGCGTACCTGAACGAAAGAATCCCTGTCAGCCTTCTGTGCCTTTAGAGACGGAAAAGGTCTAAGGCACGTACGTCCCACCGCTGGTCTTAAGGATCGAAGGATCAGGGAAGTCTGAGTTTATGACAGGGCCTGCGACAGACGCCGCAGCGTAGGATGCGAGGGTGAGCGGGAGGGCAAGAGCGAGGGCGCGCTGCATCGTTGGAGAAATGGGAGAGACGGTGAGTCAGATGTCTTGCCCTGCTCGCTCACTCTCCCCTTTATACGCTCTAGTAGTCTGACGGATCCTCCATTTCTTTGGCGGCTACACCCTTCTCTTGCGTACCCTCGCTCCGCATCTCGGTCTCCATCCTGGCCTTGTCGACAATTGACGAGTATCATGACGCATGTGTCTACTGCCAGACTCGTAACATATGGTACGTCGACCGTGGCTATGGTTATTTGACGAGGCACGATAAGGTAAATCGAAGGTAATCTTGGTCGACCATGCGTCATGGATCTGGCGGTTACATGCCTTTCTCGCCGGTTTCTCGTATCTAAGGTCCGAGACGCTCACACTGGATCTACTCCTGTCCATTCTACGTTCGTGACGGCACTCTATTGGGTTACCAGAGCAGGTTTTTACTCAATTTCACCATTCAGACTTCAGAAGCGCAAGTCTGCTGACGTCGCTTTACTCTGTACAGCACGCTGGCCTCCATTCAATATGCTCGGTTTTATCGACGGGCGTCAACAGGACAGCCTCTCATTCATCCTTTTCAGCACTCGGCCATGCTTAGAGCATCGCTCTGCGGACTGCACATCCGTGATCTATGCAGTCTCATGACGGGCTGAATGCCTTTTTCGACCTCCAGACTCTTGTTTAGACCGAACCGGGGCAAACCAGGACCTGGTCAACCATGTGCTTGCGTTGTTTTAGTCTCAGAATACCTGTCAGCTAACCAAGATCTTGGGACGTTACGATCGAAGTAACAGAGCCTTGCAACCAGCTTTACCCCTGGATCCGGCACTTTCTAAGCCACCACCATCCTAAATACTTGGCGGGACCTGAGAGGACGTACATGCACGCGCTGGCGAGGTACACACTCGTGACACTTCACACAGCGGACAAGCACTGGCAGCTAGTATATACCGCCTCTTCATTATTATGAAAGACCATGGGATTGCGTGGCCCAGTTTCATCCAGCCAATTGTCTTATACGCAAAGTATACAGGTTTGCGGAGCACCGCGATTTCGTCTGTCAACGAACGTTTCACATTTCAACTCGCGATATGGAAAGTCACGTATTGATGGACAAGAGTCACTTCGAAGTAGTCCCGGCGGAACTACGTAAGTTACGCCACGTGCAGCCCGAATTTAACTAGCGGGCGTCTTCACATGGATGCAAGGGGATGCATCATGGAACCTCTGAATCGGATGAGCGTGGTCACAGTGTTCACCGTGTAGAGAAGTCTAACACCGTGGTGCCTCGAACTTCTATGCTCAGACTTGCTGGCGTTCAACGCATGCGGTGATACCCTGTGATACTTACTTTGACTGCAAGATCGCAACTACAATGCGTACGCAAGGCCTCCTGACCGGTATTGCCCCTGAGTGCCGCGCTTTCTGGGCCATCTTCACCCGAGGAACTGGCCCGGCCATATGCGCACTCGTGACACTTCGCACGATACACAACCAGGTGGCATGCATGCACTGCCTCTTTGCTCAGCGGACGACATGGTTTTACACCAACGCGTGCGTCCTTGCGCCATATGACGATGAATTGCACATACATAGTCTATAAACAATAAGTACTCCAGCCTATGTCGCCGATAAAATCGCGATAGCTTGGGTCCCAGAAATCGATCAACGCAAGTCCCTACAAAGCAATAACGAAACGCGATCTTCTGACTGCCATTGCGTAGCATGTAGTCATATGGTAGGCGTCTTCGCACGAATGGAAGAACTGGGCAGAAGATAGTTGCTCTAACAACCGTCTGTGACATCCAACAATGTACCTTGAACTTCGAAGTTCATACTCGCTGGCGTTTACCGGCGCCCTCCGGCGCCCTGGCACATAACCCCGGATAACCCCGCACGGTACAGGCTCGTCAAGGTCCAATGAGTATTGCATACTTATGCCAGCGAGACCATCCAGGAAGCACCGAGGACTGATCCGATTGAGTCCGATTGTTGATCCGAGCCACCATACCCCAGAGGTTTTACCCCGCACGAACCGAGATGGCTCCGGAGATGTTCACTGGCAGGTTACACTACATTTTCACTATGCACAGCTCCGATGAGGTTTTCATGTTCAGAGCCGACTATCCCGAATACGTGAATCTACAGTACAAACCATAACTTTCATTCCCGTATTTCGCAGGAACAGAAGAGAATACTATATTATCACGAGCGAAATTCAGAAGCACGAGATAAAGCAAAGTGCGATCCTGCACTATAGATTATCTCTCGGCATATCTTATATGAATCAATAAAGGACAGAGACGCCAGGGGATGGACGAGACCAATAATGGAGTAGAAAAGGGATCACGGAATAACACGGTGAATACACCTCGTGAGGATTCCGTTTTAACGACAGCATTGGTAATTCCCCAACGACGGACTGCTCATCGAGCACTTACCTATACTCCACAGCATTTCTGGATGAACGCTCGTGAGGTTGATAAGCCTCTCGCCGCATTACTTAACTCGCACGCGTGTGTCACGGTGTGTGTATGCTCAAAAATGAGGCAAGATGCAGGGAATTAATTGAATATTCGTACGCTCGGGAAACTGGGATCTGCATTTTGGGAGACGTAGCAGCTGCGTTCTTTAGACAAGTCAATAAGCTTCAAGGTAGGCAAAGCGGTAATACCAGTGACTGGCGAAACCCAACAAAGACTTGAAAGCGAGTGATAACAAAAAAGAGTTGCACCGCTTTCGTCGGGTGACTTGGGGCCGTGAGAAAATCGGTTGCTCAATAGCGGTATGGTCAACCCCGGTCATTATCGATCCATCATCTGCATCAAAGCCCATCTAAAACAACACAGCGGAGATGATACGCACTGGCTCTGTCCCCATTGTAGGCTTCACACAGTACATGGCACATTATAAATAAGTGAGCTCTATTCCCCCATTAGGTGATCGACAATGGCAATAGTAAATGCAAGGCTGGATGTGAGCTTTCTTCCTGAGTGGTGTTTAGTACGCATGGGTTCTGATTCGTTCAAGTTGCTGGTACAGTGATAAGAAGTTGATTAAGGTCATTTTACCCACTTCACTTAGCAGAAGATGACACCGAGGTCCCTGGGGTTATTTTCCCACCCGTCATTGGGTGTTCGCCTTCAGTGAATGCATCTAAACCAGATAGGTTTTACGTTGGGTACGCATTACTACCTACAACAAGTTGCAAGATATATCAATGTTTTTCTCGTCTCTAATAGTCACGAAGCTCAGTCACAGCGAGACGCTCTGGCCCTCAAATATCCTATGGAACATGGGCTAATTACGGACTGGAATGCGATGGAGAAGATATGGAATCACATCTTTGATAACGAGATGAAAATTATTTCTCAAAATCACCCTATGGTCCTCACAGAAACTGTATTCAATCCGAAGGCACACCGAGAGAAAATGACGCAAATAATGTTCGAGACCTTCGGCACTCCTGCGTTCTACGTTGGCATGCGGTCTATCTTTTCCCTATACGCAGCCGGACGCACCACCGGCCTCATCGTTAACTCTGGTGAAGAAATGACGTTCACTGCTCCAGTATACGAGGGATTTCTCCTCCCACGCGCGACTTTGGAATTACCTCTCGCTGGTGCGGACGTGACGCTTTATATCGTTCGGAAGCTGAAAGAGCGAGAATGCTCATTTACGGCGGTTGCGTCACCTGAGCTAATCCGCGCTACTGCTTGCTGTATCAAAGAAGAGCTCTGTTATGTAGCTTGCAGATTTGACGAAGAGATGCAAGCAGCTTCGCAGTCCTCATCTCTCGCAAAGGATTACGAACTACCAGACAAACAGAGAATCACGCTGGGTTCCGAGCGGTAAGTAGATTACAACGCGAAGTGCTATGACAATTTTAACAATCATGTCTTTAGATTTTGCGCTTCGGAGGTGCTGTTCCAACCACGAGTCTTGGGTCCAAACGGACTAGGCATACACGAAGCAGTGTGAGTTTGCTACGTCTTTGTTGGTGATTGAATATGAATGACAGCGAGCGATCATAGGAAGCACTCCATTTCCACTTGTGACCCGGACATTCGTCGAGATCTATATAGCAGCATCTTGCTGACCGGAGGTACTACCATGCTGCCCGGTTTCGCTGATCGCTTGCAAATCGAAACATCACGTTTGGCTCCGTCACATGTGCAAGTGATTGCCCCTCCACATCGCCAGCACTCTGCATGGATTGGGGGATCTGTTCTGGCCTCGTTAGATGTCTTCCAAGATATTGCAATCTCGGCGAAAGAGTATGACGAGTATGGTCCCGGGATTGTTCATCGAAGTAAGTCTCTTCTGCGTCCTCAGCCTGTCAAAGCTTTGAACACAATCATAGAGTGTTTGTGATATCACAATGAATGTCTGTAATGAGCGTTTAACGGGATCAATTCGGACGAGACTATGTCAGGAGTTCTACTGAGTTTTCGAGCTACTCCCTAGCCGCGATATTCATTTGAGTGTACCAGCAGCCTTATTTCCAGGAAGATGTGCGATATGCTCAGGGCCGTGATGAGTTTTTTTTAACATATCGAAGTCCTATAGGCAGAAAGTTGATTTCAAGCGCGAAAAAATCTTGCTGTACTTAACATGATCTGACCTTCTCCGAGTGTCGAAAATACGGGCGCCACTGGCACCCGGGCCGGTACCTCTTAGATCTTAGCACCTGATAGGATACGCGGGGCTCGGAAGCAATAGCGAGTCCCATGCCCACCTCGACTTCTCCGACATCATGCATCATGCTGCTCTCTCCGGCCTGGAGTCAACGCTTTTTTTCTCCTAACAACTTGGCTCAGCGAGACGAATGAGACAAGGAAAGATGGGCTCAAGTCGTTATGCGCAGTTTGTTCTGTTCAGTAGCTTGCTCTCCCTTGGTCATCAGTCCTCCGTACCCTCCGCGTTTTCTCAACCGCCGAGCGATGCAGTTGACCATGTCAATCCGTGAGTAACTCTCGATCACTCGACCATGATTTATACTTAGCTTTTGAGTGCAGGATGATTGGCAATGGGGGCGACTCACCCAATGGCTCGGGAGGGATGATCCCTTCTACAGCGCCGCCGTTTGCCATGACGCGCTGGGTGGCCCAAACGCGGGAAAACTACGTCTCCGTAACACCGTACAATGTCACCGCTACCAGCATACACGGCTTTCAGGGCACACACCAGCCTGCGATATGGATGGGCGAGAGCGGACAGGTTGTGCTCGCAGCTGGCGCAGGCAAAGTTCAGGCAAGGTTTGAGGACAGAGGGATGAATTTCTCGCATGACAACGAGGTCTCGACTCCGAGCTATTACAGCGTCAACTTAGATGCGAAAGAGGGGGGAACGATTCTGGCAGAACAGAGTGCGAGTGAGTTGTGTACGTCCACTACATCGTCTATGCGCGCCTAACTTGGTGTTTTCAATCCAAGCGTCGCGCGTTGGGCATCTCCGTTTCACATTCTCGAACACCTCTACCCCCTACGTCCTCCTCGAGGCTACTCGGGCATCCGTCATGGGTTCAGCTGACCCCACCAATTACACCTACCCCGTTGGTACGATCTCCATCAACCCGGACACTCACGAGATCACCGGAGCCAACCCACGCATGTGGCATCGTCGATGGGAGGTACAGTCGCGTCTTTGTAGACTGCTTCCCAGGCCGTATCGACGTCGAACCCGGTCACGTTCTTTAGGACCGCTTCGGCGATCATCGAGTCAGCGTGTGTCGCAACCTAAACAAGTGTGTTAGATCGCGCTGGTGGTGATAAATAGTCAGCGTACCATGATATTCGTCTCTGGTAACGAGAAGTTGTGTAAGGTGTTATGCGTACAAATGATAAAGTAGGAATTTACCGATGATGTTCTTCCACATCGGAAGCCAGCCGCCCTTCAATGCACATCAGAAACATAACTATCAGCGTAACCATGAAACACTTACTTCCTGGTAATCTTGAATCATGCTTTGAACCATCCCGGGAACACGTTCGGGAGCGAACATGATCAGCCATCCCCACTGTGCGCGATATACGTCCTAGGCAATGCGTTAGGCAAACAACCGGATACCAAGCTATCCATTTACCCAATTTGAATAGCCAGTGTAAGAAGGACCATCGTGGACTGCGTCATCGTAGCCGGAATAGTACTTCCCGCCCTCGTCTTGTTCGTATGGGTACTAGTGGCAGTGTCAGTGTTGTAAACGGTGAGTGTATGCGCAACCTCTGACCTGTAAAGTATGGAAGAACGCCGTATAAAACGTCGTCTTTTGCACATCCGTCGCACCCTCGATCTGAATCCGGTCCAGCTTCTCCGCCCAAGCTGCCCTCGTCGCGCGAGCCGTCTCTTCGAGTGACGTTCCGTCGGGTATCTCGTTGTCCACGTTCTTGCACGCCTGGTCGACTGAGATGAAGGAGACGCCGACGCGCACGTCCACCTGCGTTGTATTGTCCGCGAACTTGACATAGCCTGCGAGCTGGCTGCCGTTTCCGCTCGCCGCACCCTCGGAGAGCGTACCGTTGTTGCCAACGCCGTAGTAAGCGAAGGGCTGATTGAAGCGTGCGCAGAAGTAGCCGCTCCAGTTGGTCGCGGGGGTCGTGAGAGGCTGGATGATGAAGTCTTGACGCTCAGTAGGTTTCCCCTTATCAGTACGCCATCAAATCAGTCCTGAACGACGAAAAAGCTATGCCGACCGCCAAGAATTTGTCAACTACGAAGTTCGCGCGGGCCTGTCGACCTCCTACGCCGACCGTGGATGGATTGAAAACGACGTGCACTCCGAAGCAGGGTCTCGCACGCTCGACTACGCATGTATGCTACCTATCCAGCTCGTCCGCTGTTTTCTGACCCATCAGCACAACAGACGATGACTATGCCGTCTCCATCCTCGCCACCCTCCTGAACAAAGCCGACAACGCGACGTTCTTCGCAAACCGCTCGCGCACAGCCCCGTTCACCATCTTCAACAACGCCACCGGCTTCATGGAGGCACGTAATTCGAGTGGTATCTTTGCAGGGCCGGACGAAGGGTGGACGGAGGGCGATAAGTGGATATATACGCTCGATGTTGTGCAGGACGTTCCTGGGCTTATTGAGCGCAAGGGCGGAAACGAGAGCTTTGTCGAGTATTTGGATGAATATTTTGGCGGAGGTGAGCTCCCACGGCATTCCCAGTGGACGAAATGATAACATAGTGGGGCGACTTTGGCAGGGCATAACGATCAGACCAACGAACCTTCGCATCATGCGCCGTATCTGTACGTCTTTGCAGGTGCTGCGTCGAAGACGCAGTCGTTGCTTCGGCAGATTGCTCAGGAGAACTATAACTCCACCGTCAATGGTCTTTCAGGTGTGCGTATACTAGTTCCCCTGTCTATTGAGGTTGATGCTTAGTTTATGTCTCCAGAACGATGATTGTGGCCAAATGAGTGCTTGGTATATCCTCGCTACGCTCGGATTTTACCCTGTTGATCCCGTCTCTGGGGAGTTTGTCGTTGGAAGGTATGCTTTTCCGGTTCATTCTATCCGCATGTCACTTTTATCGCTGATGTCGCTGCTCTCGTAGCCCTTTCTTTGACAAGGTCACCATCGACTTCCCTTCTAACAAAACACTGACGGTCACCTCAACGGGTGCACCCTCAAAGCCATACGTCAGCTCGGTTACGGTAAACGGGCAAGCTCTCGAGCAACCTATAGTCCGTTATGAGGATGTCGTGAACGGGGGCGAGATTGTGTTTGAGATGAGCGATACGCCGCAGCCGTGGGGGAGTGCGACGGTTGTGAATGGTACAAGTTTATGAGTCATTGGTGGTTTGTATCACTATAGTGCAATATAACTCGGGTTTACGAAGCGCTTCACATCAACAGCCAAGTCAGACCTCGAAACGTCAGCATTTATACTGAGAGTGAATATAGGCACCTACAGATCAATCGTCCACAATCTCCATATCTCCATCGTACTCATCTTCCACAACGTCTTCGTCATCGCCGTTGGTACTTGCAACAATCAATCGCAGCTCATCAGCGCTCATCTCACGCAGATCCCGCTCCTTCCTCGCTTCACGCAGAACACCGAGCTTTTCTTCCATCCAATCATGTCCGTTCGCTCCTCGCACGTTTCCGTATATCCCAAGGTATCCGAGCCGCTCAAACGAGGCAACCAGCAGGATCACAAAGTCGACCGCATCGCGATTCTGGATGTGAGAGCTAAGCAGATCCAAGCTCGTGAGAGTACGATTGCGCGGGGCTCCTCGCCTCACCTCGAGCCACTGCTCGAGGCTTGCCTTGTGCAAGGAGCGGCAGGCGTCGATTTGAATTCTGAGTTCGCTCAGATCGGGGCAGGACTCCGTCAAAGCTAGGATGCCATCGAACGAGACCAGAGGGTGGGGAGTGGACGCGTCTTCCATCGAGTTTCCGAGCAGCTCCAGGCGCGTGAGACGCGGAAACGCCAGTGCGATTGCCCTGATGTCTTCATCCGTGAACATGAAGCAACGCATGAAATGCAAGACGAGGGTTGTGAGCCTGCGGAGGCGCAAAAGCGCTTTGACGAAAGGCAGAAACACAGTAGGGGTATTATCTGGGGCAAGGGAGTACGTAGATGGTTTCTCTCGCAGTGTCAGGGTCGTCAGCGATGGAAAGTTGTCGGCTAGTAAATGTGTGATGGGTTCGAAATCCAGTACGTCACGCACGGCGAGATAGAGATGCTGGAGACATGATCGCACATTCGAAACAGGAGGAGGCCTTGGAATGCTTGGAGCGTCGTCGACGGGTATGGTGATGGCGGTTAGCTGAGGATATCTGGCAGTGAAAGCCAGTAAACTGTAGAGTGGCATTGATGACATCGCCGTCGGACTGAAGTACAATTGTTTGAGGTGACGGAGAGCCCGAGCGATCTCGGTGACCTCTTCCAGTGTCAGAGATATGCAGCAACCTATGTCGAGGGAAAGAGTTCGCAGACTATCAATATGGAGAAGGGGTCTGAGATGATCGAAGGTGAGAGTGCTGTGTGGGTCGAAGCCGCCACCAAAGATGGGAATGACCCCGCTAAGCAGAAGCTCCTCCAAGACACTGTGATCAGTCTGAGCTATGACAGAGAGAAGCGTTTGCACTTCCTGTGGAGTGGTGGAGCCACCGGCCATAACTAGCGTCTTTGGAAGTGTCCTAAGCTTTCTGAGCAGCGCCATCCCGGGAGACACGGGCAGTTCAAGGATCTCAAGAGCTGGAAAATCCAATTGGTCGATATGTGAAGCACCACCTTCCCTTGTGAGAGCTGTTTCTGGATCGGACAAAACCAGGCGTCGTAGACACGATGAACGAGAGATATGGAATAGCGCGTGAGGCTGGAGATCCTGGCACCGGAGTTCTGAAAGCAAAGGTAGCCGTACAACTGCGGCCGAGACTGCTTTTATCAGAGGCTTCATAGGCTCCTGAAGCGGGCGAAGAGGGTGTTGATCTGCAACATCTAGAATCTGCAAGCGCGAGGAACATTCTGGGAGTGAATATAAAAGGGTGTGACTATTGTCTGGATCGCACACGGCTTTGAAGAAGACAAGCTGGGACGAGAAAAACTTGGTGTATGCGTGAAGAACCTGCGGGTTAATCCCGTCAACATCAAGGTAACGGAGTTTTGGGAACGCTTTCTCGAGGCTGCATGGAGGGGACACAAGTTTCAGAATGGCCGACTCATATATCACCGGGCGAGAGTATAAGTCTAGGGATAGATGCCGTATTCGAGTTGTATACTCAAGGACATGATCCCAGTCCTCTTTAGTTTCGAACTGGAGGTCAATCTGGTAGAGTGGCTAGGAGTTAGCGACGCGCCGAAACTCGTCGGGCCAGCTGTTGAACGGTTTGCACCTCCGACGTTGCACTCACAATTTCATCGCATCCATTCTCGACCATCACATATGATAAAACGTGTTGTAGGTGTACCATCGAGATCGGGTCAATATCACCTGACCATAATCGGTCCCGAGAATGGCACAGAAACGCGGTGCATGTCCTTGCGAGAGCCGCTAATGTTTCCTGTTGTGTGATGTAGTCAAAGATGTGATCTCTGAGCTCCGGCAGAAGGAGTGCGTTGTGCATATTCGGAGGTGATTGAGATATACACTGGATTTCAGTGACCGGCCACTGCTTCAAAATTTCCGAGCGACCTCGAGCGCTTGGAAGGCGATTGATTGATGATGGTAAACAGATAACCCACGAAAACGTGGCATTGATTCTCCGATCCGCTTTCAGCGACAGGGGATACTATGCCGGAACCCGCAATGAAAACCGTCACCCGCAATGAAATATAGGTTGATTCGACTGCCCCTCCCCCATCCCTTGGCGTATACCTACAAAAATGAACATGGGCCATCTGATGTAACTGCTCTATGACTTTATCGCACGGATTGGTGGAGAAATCAAAACTACAGACGCTAGGTACAAAACAATCGAGTATTCAGTCTTTCTTTTCATAAAACTGCTCAGGGTAGGTACTTTCCTGTATTCCGTTTGCTACCAAACTTGATTGGCTTCATATTCCATGCCATAGTTGACGCATATCGAAGTTTTGAGTGAAACAAGGATGTTCTGCGCGAGTGGTGTTCGTCGCAAACTCGAAGAAGGGAAAAAAAGGTAAACCGTGACTCTCGCGCGGCATCGTCGTGGCAAAGTTGTATGGACACATTACAGCTTAAGGCTTCATATGTGGTTTCAGAAAGCCCCATACTATGTCTCACAAACAAAAACAGGGCTTGTTGAGGGCCCGAAGCGAGAGGGAAAAACAAAATATCTGATTTCATTTCATTGCGGGTGACGGATTTCATTGCGGGTTCCGGCATAGTAGAGCGAAAATGGAACACGATGAGACAGGGACAAACAAAATCGTCAGGCTAGTCGAGACGCGCACTCGGTTTCAAGTTCGCGCGGGTTGAGGCAAAGCTTCATGTTAAACATGACCCTGTCGCCGCCTATTGACATGGGCAAGTGAGCGTACGTGGTGAGCAAAGTCGACGCCGAAGAGAAGGGAGAGGGGACGAACCCTGCCTACATTTGATTGAGTCACCTAGCCGACCAGGGGTTTGAAGGTTTGACGACCGAGGATCAATTAGCGCGTCGCGTTTACGAGAAAGACGCGCTTCGTAGCACTGATTCGCCAGCAGCCAGCCCTTTCTGCAACATCGTCGCCTCTCGCCGCCCACCCTTTGCTGTTGGTCGCGCCGGGGCCAGTAGAAGATACCTTCGTTTCGAATCGAGCTTGATTTGCCGTAGTGAGGACGAGCTCGAAGGCGAACCGGGGAGCGGTTTCCTGGTCAGGCTGCAAAGCTTGGATGATAAACCGCTGGTACGGCTGGGGGCTGTTGGAGGCGTCCCTAGAAACGTCCAGACATGTATCAGAGTCGACTCTTAGTCTATCCCCTCAGAGAAGAAAAACCTCACCTAGTTCGTTGTGAGTGACATCTTGGGCGTCAGCTCATGCAAGGTGAGGTGATCCGTGATGTCCCTGGAATGCGGCGGGATGTTATTTACAGCCAAGTATACGAGGGTTTAGATTTTAGTGGGCAAGTGTACGACGCCGGAGAGAACATACGGCTCGTAGCGAATGGCATCGGGCAAGTGAGAGCGGGAATGTGGCCGAGGTAATCCTCGTCCGAGACGCGTCGCTGCGACACTTTTCGCGCATTCTTGGCTTTTCTCACGCGTCAAACGAGTATGACATCATCGTCACATCCTTTCCTTGTCTCCGGCTGCGTGTCAAAAGTCAATATGTTGGTTGAGGCAGAGTATCTTTACAGAATTCAAGTGTATGTATCTTTCTGTCACAGGACAACGATTTGCAGGAGCATGAAGTTCATCACATACAATCTAACCCCGCGAAACAGCGAGTCGCTGAAAGGGGAGCTCGGCAATCACAAACGTCATTTACAGTTGACACCATTCTCTTTTTGTTGCCCTTTACCCAAGCGAAAGGCGCGACGCGACGCGTCGCTGGGCGCCCACCAAAGTTTGCAAGGTCAGTCAGCAGGCGCTTCGTTGTCGGTTCATGCCTCATCAAGTGTCTTCAGCGTACCGATTGTGGGTGGAGTCGATACCTCAAGACGCGAATGGCCTCTCAGGAGTGTAAGGGATATGCTTACGATGCTACCACCGTTCCTCTCTTGACCAAACCGCTCAGACGAAGATTGCGACTGGATCAGGCTAGCCAAAGGGCTTCCTACGATTAGCAGTGGTCTGAAGCGGCGACGGTCTGACTTGGAAGATGAAGGTGAGTAGGCCAACTTCCCTCGCAATAGCTGCTAGTGCTGACACTTCTGCAGGACACCGTACTGAAGAAAGGGGGACTGGAGATTCGACACGCTCAGTACGACCAAAGGCAGGGACTCGTCAGCCGTCAGTGCTTGTCATTGATTCGAGTGACGAAGACACTGAGTCTGAGCTCACCGAGATTGAGGATTCGTGCTGCGCGTCAGATGTGTCCGAAGCAGAAAATGCGGATGACAACGATACGGAGCTTCCGATTCAAGTTTCCGAGTTGCGGACGAAGGAGCTATTCCCGAAACAGCTGGCAAGTACCATTGTATAATGACCTTTGTGATCCCTTTCTCACTTCAGCAGGAGACACAGGACAAGGAACAACGTTGGCTGCCGCATACAGCCTTAAAGCTCAACAGGAAGGGGTCGCGAATGTTATACCCCTTTCTTCTATCTCGTCAGACATCAGAGATGCAGCAGTTCGTCAAAGACAGTGCCACTCTAGCAGCGCACAACCTCATTTTCGGAGGTGATGTTTGCGATTGGATGTCCAAGGTCAGCGAAGATGGTCGGCTGCATCGTTTTCAGTCTCCTCTAGCCCGTCGTGGGTATGGTTTAAACATGGTGGTGTTCGCGGCCATGGTTCACATTGCGAGGGGGGCTGGCTACGACGGTCAAGGCGACATTCTCGATAAGTTAGCGAACGGATCCATGGAGCTTTTTGTCTATCCGCTTGTGATATTTGTGAGACTTGACGCAGCACAACTCCGCACTTCACTGTTTTAATTAGTTATTGACTCATTCAGGGGACGACACGACTCAAAAGTCTTTGTAAAGGGTTCATGCGGGCCGTACAGCCGAAAGCCTATCGTTTGCTCAATATCCAGGGGAAAACCCGGGACGAACTCTCAGCGCTTCTCAAGGACAGCAGCTATATATACCCACATAAAGATGGAAAGGCAGGTTTCTTGCCCCGCGCATTTGCCTTTGCTAACGTTGTTGCTTTTGGATTTAGCCCGACATGACAAAGCCTTTTGGTAGTGAGGTTATATCTGAAGGAATCAAAGCAGCATTCTTCACACCTCATGGTGAATCCGAGGTCCACTATCAAGTTTATCAGAGCTTCGGTCTAGGCCTAGCTTATCGTCATGAATTGACGTCCTCAATCAACGAGCGGTCAGACGAACATGAGGTCACGCCAGCGATGCTTTTGTTTGCTTCAACGGCAGTACGTCTTGTGTTGCTCTCCACTTGCACATATGCTTTGCTGACAACATCTGTTCTTGTTAGATCGCCGCTGTCATTAAACAGAAGCTGAATGGCAGTATCCGGGCTCCGTTGTCTGGCGCGGAGCTCGACCAACTCTTCAAAGACCATCTACTCCTGCTAGCGACCTTTCAAAAGCGGAAGCCAGTGGCGTATCATCGTCTCATGCACGGTATCCTCGAGAAGTGCTGGTGCGTACCCTGTGGGACAACCGCGCGTAACTCGAAAGCTAATGCAGTCCGGTCATTCAGCGGGAGTTCTCTCGGAAAAAGTGGACATCAACCGGTGGGTAAGAAGATTGTTGACGATGTTGATTGGGATTTGATCCCAGATGTGTAAGCATAGTTGATATCGTATGATACGCCAATACATTTGGGTTTATTTGCCACAGGCGTACAGAACATAGAGGATATAGCTGCGTTGCTACACCAGATACGAAAAGAAGTCATTCATCGACATCTCTGACCTCAGCCGAAATATGCAGATGCGAATCGAATGTACGAACATGGGGGATCATATTTTTGTGACATAGATGACATAATGACCATGGTATACATGTACCACGCCTGAAGCCTAAGTAAAGGTCTAGGAAATAGAAGTGCGTGTACCTAAGTACCTTCGGGCACCTCGCATGCCCACCTTTGGAAGCAAAATGATCCAGAGGGAGAGCGAGGAGCGCGCTCCGATTCGCGCCCGCCTGCGAGAAGGATCATCGCGGAGTCTGAAACAACTGACCTCACGGAGCCGAGTAGACGCGCGCTGGATTTTGCGTTCCTTCAACTCATTTTCTGTACTACATGGACAGTCTATTATGAGCCTGGTTTCCTCATCAGCACAATCGTGTGCTCACTTGCGACGTAACGCCGTGACGGAATCAAAGCTGGCCTCTAAAGCTCGAAGTTCACTCGTAGAAAACACGTACTGTATCTAAACCATTCTCAACCCATCCATCCCCCGATTGTTGAATGATGGACTTCTCAACATCAGAACGCTCCAGGCACGAACTGAGCGCGACGGTGAGTAGCGATGTGTTCTGACAACCCCGGTACTCTCGGAGTCTGCACCAAAGTTACTGATGACTTAGCAGAGACTTGGGCGTCATCTGTCGCCAAAAACCGGTGTCCCATGTCCAGGTTTGATCTAACTACTTGGTCTTTAGCTGACGACAGTATTCGGCGCCGCAAGAACGCACTCGAGCCCTGGAGCCACCATGCTATGTCACCTACTCCAGCCAATCAGGTCTCAAGAGGAGTCGGGCTCGGCTCGGCCATGGCTCGGGAGCGTGTGACCCCGAGGCCTCTAAGGGGTTGGATCTACCGCAATCGACGTTTTCTTTCTCTCATAGGAGCGAAAGTGCCATAGGAGGCCATAGGTGAATTGTCTACTTCGGTGGCCGGGGAGGGAACGTCACCACGCCGACAATATCCTCCGGCATCGTTTGCGTAATGTTGATTCGTCGAAGATGGCCAAGGCGCAGCGGCATTGCTGCGTGTGTTCTGTGAGGGACGTCTCAGGGTGTCCTTCTTTGTGTCGTGGTATGGTGTGATCTCTCTATATATACACTGAGCGGCTTTGACTGTCTTTCAGGATCTCCTTTTCACACTCACCCACACCATGGCCATACCACCAGGATTTGTCTGGATCATCCGGAACACCCCTCGGTTCCTGGTTCCGCCCGCTGCCACATATGTGGCTTTACGGCTCCTTCGCGAGCGCCAGCAACTTACTCTTCCCACCTGGCTCAACGTCATTGCCTGCATCTTATCCCTTCCGGCGTCCTTCATACTCTCATTCTTCTATGCAAACTTCCGCGACGCTCGTGCGGCAGCGGCGAGAGGCGCGGTTTTGGCACCCGTGGCCCCGTACAAACTCCCTGGAGCCATCGACAAAGTCGGGGCGCTTGCTAAAAGCTTCACAACTGGGTACATTGGTGGGTCCTATCGCTTGTCTATGCAGCGAGCTACTTGTTTACACATATCGCAGGCGAAGTCCCCAACGCTGACTTTAAGGCTGTTGGGAATACCATGAACTCGCGGATATTCTGGGAAAACAGGGTGCGATAGGTCGTCAATGTTTGAGCGTTACTAAATATCCTGACGTTCGCCTACATGCTTATATTAGATTGAAACGATAGAGCCAGAGTATATAAAGGTAAAAACTCAAACGTAGGGTGCCGCTTTATCGAACGCTGACCTCGCTTTTGGCAGGCTATGCTTGCGACACAGTTCAACTCACATGCCAAAGGTAATTTGAAACCCTAAGTTGATGCATTACTTTTTTGAAGTCTCACGAAAATAGGTGAATCATCGATCGATTCGGCAAAGTCGTTGTTGGGCACAGGGGTATTTAACGCAGACGGTTAGTTTGTCATGAGTTGCTTTCATATTAGCTTCTCACTCGTTGATTGTTAAGGAGAGACATGGAAGTACGTAATATCTGTCGTCAATGACTGCATTGAGAGCTACTAACTGATTACTTTTTCTCTCAATTCAGGTTCCACCGATCTGTGACAAGGCCATTCTTCAGCAGAGATCGCATTGGTGACTTCGACAATTTCGAAAAGCACGCGGACGATGCTCTTGCTCAGACTAAGGCACGTCTAAAGGAGGGGCATCCGATCGATTTCCAGGTACGTTTCATGTCTCATGCTTATGCCTTTCGCCTGCATGACAAATCGTTCAGGACATGGTATCTCGCTTCACGCTCGACTCAGCCACCGAGTTCCTCTTCGGCAAAGATGTCCAGTCGCTCTCTGCCGGCCTTCTTTACCCACCTAACTCCCCACTTGCCGCTACTTCAGCCGCCAAGGATCACCCAGCCAATGTCTTCGCGCAGGCATTCTTGGAGAGCCAGATCTCAACGGCTATCCGGTTCTTCTATGGCCCTGCATGGCGTCTACGTGAGTTCTGGAAAGACGAAGTACAGAAGCACATGGACGTGTGCAACGCCTTCATCGACCCGATTGTAAAGGATGCGCTCATGAGGAAACGTGAGGCCAAGGAGAAGGGATCAGGCCGGGAGAAGGGACAAGTTTCAGACGAAGACACGCTGCTTGACTACCTTGTCAATGTCACTGAGGGTGGGGTTCCACTTTCCTTTCATTCATTTGCGCGGACTGACAAGAGTTGATCACCAGACAATAAACTCATTCGTGAGGAAACCTTTAACATCATGATCGCGGGCAGGGATACGGTGAGTGGTTCACAGCCTATAACAAGCGGTATGCTGACGGGGTGGACAGACTGCATGCACATTGACAATGGCTGTTTACATGCTATCTCAGCACCCAGATGTCTTACGGCGTCTTCGTGAGGAGGTCCTTGCCAAAGTTGGTCCGTCTCAGAGGCCCACTTTAGAGGATATGCGGGAAATGAAGTATACGCGGGCTTTCTTCAACGGTACGTCGTTGGCACGTTGCGTTGGTTGCTTGGTCTAACCGCCCGTTACGCACCTCAGAGGTTCTCCGTCTGTATCCTCCGGTGTAAGTTCGTCATGTATACACACCCGTTGCCCATGCTCATCATTTACTCTTGCAGTCCTTTCAACGCACGGTAAACGTGATATCTACTATAGAAAGAACATCGGCATTAATGTTTGTCGTAGGTCCACTATCAGCGAACCTGTAGTCTGGCCTGGCATCAATGGGAAACCTCCTATCTACGTTCCTGCTAACACTCGGTACGCTTCATTTCTGTCGCATCCCGTCCTAGAAGTTCATGGTTGTTTGCCCAGCACCCCATACTCGGTCTACCTGATGCACCGTCGTAAGGACTTATGGGGCCCTGACGGTAAGTTCCCCCATGTGCTATACATCTGCTCGATTATCCATCTCACGCTGCTATAGCCGAGGTATTCGACCCCGACCGTTTCCTTGACGAGCGTCTCCACAAGTACCTTACGCCAAACCCCTTTATCTTCGTGCCTTTCAACGCGGGCCCGCGTATTTGTCTCGGCCAACAGGTACGATTGTTGTACGTTGGTCCCATCCCGATTTAGCTCACACCTGCGCATCAGTTCGCCTACAACGAATCTACTTTCTTCCTCGTCAAGCTCCTCCAGACGTTCTCGACTATCGAGCTGGCTGAGGACGTTCAGTTGATGCCACCGGCTGACTGGGCCAAGGCAGAGGGCCGCAAGTCGGTGGAGAAGATTATGGTCAGGTCTCACTTGACCATGTATGCCGAGGTACGGGTGCTCGCTCGTCTTTGTAGATGTGGTAGCTGACTTTTTGTTAGGGCGGTCTTTGGGTAAGGATGGGCGAGGCGAATCCTGCCGAGACGGCTTAATCGCTCTTGCGGAATATAATTCACCTTCTCTCTTCATGGACTTGTCGTACTTTTTCATGTAAATTACTTATCTCTGGCGTTATGATCTAATGATGGTTGATCCACTTCCCCACTCGATGTCTATCCGTAGTAGCTTAAGCGAGGAAATACCGTTGGAAATACCATTATAGGTATTTTCCAAGCTTTTTACAAGGTGCTAGTGTCTGACAGGAGCGGTGGAGCAGCCTTTCACATTTAAACAGATGTTTATGCAGTTTTCGAACCTCGACGTCGACTCCCTTGGGTACAGCAGCGATTTCACCATCCAGGCCGGATCCGGGTGTCCTCGTATGGGTCACCGAGATGTATGGAAAGGTGCTCGCCGCACCGCAGTGCCCGCTGCTGTAAGCAGACGAGTTTTCCTCGAACAGTGTCGTTCTCATGAACAGGACGACCACTGTCAACGGAATGGGTCTGGAAGCGGATGCTCTTCCCTGTCCAATCGCGCGCTCTGATCAGAGCATTCGCAAGTGCAGACATTGCCACGACATGGGGTGCTCAACTGTGAATCGTTATGCGTGTGTTAAAAGTACACCGCCTTTGCCTTGTCGATAATTGCCCTCGCTTTTTTGCTGATTGACCATCGAGTAGTGCTTTCAATAAAACCTCAGTCGGGTCATATGTACGTGCTAAACACATCATAAACGACCTAGCTACACTTTTACCCTTCTGTGATCACCCAACAATCGAATCCCACTCCACATCGCTGAGGAGGGCATTGGATCGACCAGACATGATGGGCATCTCACTCCTAGCACATTTGTCATGATACACTCTCCACGGGAAGTGACATGCCCCGACTTACCGGCACTTCATCAGAATCCCATGCATTAGCCTGTGGTAAGCAACTGGCTTAAGCTTCCGTAGCGTAGCGAGCAAAACCAGGTGTTCCTTGAACAGGGAATCGTAATGTGGCCCAGAAAACTCTGAAGATCCACCGGCAAGTTTGTCATTAAGTACGGCTGCAACCTAGTGATGTGCAGCATTAGCGGTGTGATAGGAGAAGGCTTGTTCAAGACATACAGCGGCTGCTGCAAGCAGTAGCATGCCAGGAGACACCTCAAGTTCGTTTCGTCGTGTCCTGTCGGATGAGATCAAGTTGTCGCCATGAACCAAGCCCAAGTCGAGCGAGTGTTCCCCTTGGTTTTGCGAGGTCTTGGGAACAAAGAATGCTGCCCTGATAGCTTGTGCTAATACTTCACTTTCGAACGGCTTGGTTTTATCAAACTGATGTTCAACTCTTGTCAGCGTAAGATAAGGATAATGGGGATAAATCAAAACTTTACCTTCTTTTCAACCGCAGGATAGATATAGTTGCTGTGGTCAATCAGGGCAGAGACCTCGCGCTTGGTCATAGAGTTCAGCCTAAGACAACGGTAGACCACATGTCGAACAGCAGCTTTGAAGCCTGTGCAGAACTTTCTGAGGCGTACGGCACCCTAATCAGAGCAACATTTAGTATAAGACAACATAAACGCAGTGATTCAAGGCGCACAAAAGTGATCAGTGGCGTAGTGTAGTCGGTGGATCCATTCTCAAGTCGATCGACAACGTCTCCTCTGTCAGTAAGGCCATTTTCCTTTGCAACACTGATCATGGCGGAAAGATACACCATATCCGCGCCATGAAATGCGAAGGGACTCATGAAACTTTCCGTCAAGTCACCTTTGATCGCCCTCGTAACCCAGTCGCAGTCACCGCCACCCAAAACAAACCATCGTCTAGCGAGTCGCAGACCATCCGTGATGACTCGCTGTATCTCTCGAGATTGGCTGCGAATCGGGAGCGGACAACCTTTGCTTTCTGACTTTGAACGAACAAGCTGGGTGTGTGGGAGCCACCTTGTTTCGTCGTTCTCCGGTGCCTGGTCTGTTCCGGGGTAAGCGATAATTTCAATGCCCTACGAGACACCGTCAATAAGCTAATTTTGACTGGCCGAGCCTCACATGTTCTGATAAGCACGTACATCTGAGGTATCGTTTACCGCCGCGCTGGGGTCAGCGTCATCGTCGGAAACAACGATGATGCTCGGCAGCCGACGTTGCTTTTTTCTTGCCGCCGCCCGTGTCGTCCTGGGTTCAACGTCTGAGGGAAAACAGCCTTCACGTCAATATGAGATAATAGGCTTGTGATCTTCGTAGCCTACCTATATCGCCGGAGGGGCAGGAGTCAGACCCATTCTTGCGCTTGCGGGTCTGTGCGTCCGAGGCGTGCTGTTGCGCCCCTTCTGCATCATTTTTGGATTCTGCGAATGAGATCAACCTCGAGAAATGTGCAAATAATTGAAGGATTGACTTACGTGTGCGAGTACGCATCGGTAATTGACGTCACTTGGCAGTATGCTGAAGGAGGAACGTCAAGGATCCGCAGATGTGAGGGAGAAGTGGGGAGGGGAACGTGTGCGCGTTCCCGCGAATCTGTAGGCGTAGATATATATTAGGGTAGGGCAATATCAATCAGCGCCGTTTAGAAGCAACACCTACGGATGTTTCCGTTGCTTCTTTCCATGTCCATTGTGCGTGCACTTCAGCTTCCCGAAGAGCCGCGCTTCTATCTAATAATCGGGTGTCCGAGTCCTCGCAAATTAAACCTATATCTGGGGGAACACCGAAGCAATATCACCTTTCATCAAGCTCGAACGTTGGTTGATGCGTGGGTCTTTCATCCCTTAGTAGCATCTCAGAGTGTGGAAAGAAGTCAACGAGATGACTTTAACGCTCGAAGCTAGTAGCTGCGTGTTGGATTGAAACAAGGTACCCGTACATATATGGCCTTCTACACTCTACAGTGATTGAGTAGAGCAGTATAATAACAACAAGAAGCACTCACAACCCTTATTCCGGCCCTCCATCCCTGCCAAGCCCACCCAATCCGATGTCACCGTCCGCCTCAAGAATCTTGAGCTCCTCCGCCAAACATACTTCATGAAGCCCCGCCGCCCTCAGCCCGTCAACCGTAGGCATCTGGACGTTTCGGGCCCAGCTACGCATCGTCGGATGGCGCGCTGCTAGCCAGATACCTTCGAGGATGCCTATCCGATTGATGTGCGAATCCTCGGCGAGCTTGAAGCCCGCGATGTGGATTTCAAGGGCAAGCATAAGGACGGATGCGATGAACGCAAACACGAGCTAGAATAGTGTCAGCGGTATGTACGGGTCACATACGAGGTGCAGACGTACGGGCACAGCGTTGATCTGGAGAGCAGCAATAATTTGTTAGCCTAACGATCAGCATAATAATGGAGAGTAGAGGCTCACGTTTAATCTCATCTGAAGCACGCTCTGCTCAACCCAGGCCTTACCAGAATCAATCTCGAATCCGAACGTGTCAGACATCTGGGTGGTAGCTATGCCCAGTCAAGTCCGCATCCTCTCAAACTGCTTGCAGGTATGAAAACGCACCTATCCACATCATACTCGCGACCATATTGGCGATCATCGTCTCAAACTCCTCAGCGCCAAGCGATATGCTCGCGTTGAGTTTCATCTCACTGCATGGAGGGGGGCTTGCTAAAAACTGCGCCCATGTTTGGTTTACAAGGTCAGTGCCCAACCCTAGAGTTAGGTGTCTAGCGTCATCTCGTCAATTAGCGTGACACCCAACAGAAAAGTCACGAAGAGGCTCACACGTCCAGTAAAGTCAGCTGATCAGTGTTATTTGCGCTCGTGAAGGACCACTGCGACTCTGGTGCGTCATCCAGTCTTAAGAGGGTTGGCTACCAAGGACACAAGTCAAACACCACACTATTTACACGCACATGCGAACACTTACCAAGCTGGTCGCGCCATCAACGCTGAATGGAAAGGCATCCCACGCCTTCGGCGAGCTAAGCTGCATTGAAGGCACTTCAAGGAGTTCGTTCGTAGACGCGTCCAAGGCAGCAGTGTTGTTCTGCATGGTAACGTAGCAACCGGCAAGGTACAGAGGTACAACTGCTGTTGTATAGTTTTGCTGAATTGAGCCGTCGGCGCCGGCTACATCGAAATATATTATAAAAGACTTGAACACGAGACGATACAAGAATTGACATACAGCACTTAGTCGTGTAGTTGATAGGGCTGTTGAATTTTTGGATTGAGTCGGCGTCTTCTAGGGTCGTAGTGAGCCAGTACATGACCTTCCCTGGGGACTGTGCAATCGGGTCCAAATCGGGTTAACTATAACGCGACCCAAATGGTACCCTTTCTTACCACATCATATGTTTGCCCGCGTACCTGGATTTGGTCAAAAACTAGACCTCAACAAGTTAGCAGACTTGACTAGGATCCCAAGCAGCCAGCGAACACTCACAAGGGGTGAATCCAGGGAAAACGTAATCTGATACGGTTTCCATCAGTCCACACGTCGCGTTTATTGTAGTCGAATTGACGAGCGTCCTCCCTGTGTATGCGTTCGTTCTTGACGGCAAGACATCGTACAACGTCGACCCGGACAACCCTGGCTGAGACGCGTATGCGCCAATAGTGTCATTCGCAAATAGGTACTGGTCAACGACCGGCCACGGCGTGTACCCGGTGCCCTGGGCAACAGCGAAGAAGTTTGATGGGAGGTGCAGCCTAGTAGGCACGGACGCATTCACAGTTCCATTGAACGTTTCGAGCTGCATGATAGTTGATGATGCAATGTGCAGCACCAACACGCATAGAAGGTATAACGTCACAGCTATGGTGCTTCCGACAGATACTGGCAGTTTTGTCTGGTGCCAGAGCCCAAGAAATGCCGAACCTAGACCTGCCCAGGCGTCCGACACGTCTGCCATGGTGGTAAGGCTTTGTCGTCGCTGAAGGTTATGGAGTAGACCGAGTTTTTGGGTGAATACGACAAGGAGCGACGCATATATCTACTCAAAGGGGGTTCGTGAGGTCAGAGTGAAGTATGCAACTCACAAGACAACTCACGACGTAAAATGCTTGCAGAGATGCACTCAGCACCGTTGTCCAAACCTGGCTTTGCTGGGTGTATGCTAACACCGTACGATGCTCGAGATGATGGGAATACACGCCCAGGAGAATGAGATGTAGGATGACAAGGAGGCCATGGAGCACATGGGATAACTGATGGATGTGTCGAGCTGAGAAACCAAGTGTCGTACTCGGGGTTTGTAGTGTTGTGCTGGAAGAAGGGAGGAACGGAAGGGCGACAGGTGTGCTTTCATCTGTGAAGCCACGGGTTGCTCAGTCCACCGCATTTATCCCAAAAACCAGAGGACTCACCTTCACTGTCTGTCACCATGCTCTTACTATCGTCCAAGCACTGCGTCTCCTCACTGTTACTCCATGAACTGAAGCGCTGTACGTAAGTATGCCGCTCTGGTGCGTACGTTGAGACATCTTGCAGCTCTAGGAAATCAGACGGTCCAGAGTTATAATCAGGTGGCTGAGGCAGAGGACGGAAAGGCATGGAAAGGGAGAGACGCAGGTGGTTTGCGCACAAAAACGAGGATGGTTGCTTTCAAATGCACACATGGTTGCGCAATGACAGGCATTGTCTAGAACTGAACAATTAATTACCCGTGTCATAACAAGAGAGACCGACATAACTTAAGGTGATCGGAAGCAAAAAAAAAATCGCACAAGCGCAGTACAAGCGCCCGGATGCAATGCGCGAAAGACGTGTATAAAACATCCGATAGCCATGGATGCGTTTCTGCGCATTTGACGCCCAGCTTGCACGTTTGTTCTACTAGCCTTCTCTCTTTACATTCGAATTCCTCCTCTCAGACCGCTAGTGGTGCCGATGGGCCCAACTCTCGCTAGCTTTGATCTCTACACTCTTGTGCCTCACGGACTCAGACCGGCTCTCGAGAAGATATCTTACACTGAGCTTAAGTGAGGAAGACGTAGTCGGTGTTGCTTCTAGAGAAGCGTTTCCGCGAGAAAGATAATGTGGTGGCTAGCCGATGCTGGCTCCGGAGTCGCTCAGCTGTGGAATAGGCAACACTTGACTTCCCCGAGCCCGAGTCTCCGAAGAGCCCTACGATCTTTCGGTCCGCTATCGCGTGTTCCTGGCTCCCTTGAACTTCTACGCGGCCTCCTGGGATCATCCGGCGTCCTTCCTCGGGTATCTGCATACTCTTTTTCGTCAGCGCCTGCTCCAACGTATCGAGAAGCTCGACACGTGTTCCGGGAAGACACTCGGAGAACGGCCTGCGCTCGTTAGAGTCGTACTCCGCACTACGACGGGCCATCTCTTTTGACAACCTCCGCCAAATTTCATCATCACTGCTAAAATCTGAATCCATCGCAGACGTCGGGTGAAGAAGTGAGGGATGAAAGAAGTTTGGGGGCCTAGAACGCACTTGTGCTCGCCATGTATTGGTCTTACTTATATGATTCAGCTGATGGGACGAGAGAATCTGGAAGAAAGTGTTTGGAACGCCGCGCACAGCAACGTGTGCCCCATTTATATTTATAGACCTAGTTTAAGCGCCTATTCGGATGAACTGACCCCACTGAGATTGTACAGCAAGCATGCAGTCAACATGCAGTGTCAGAGAGTGCAATCGCGAGCAGCGGAAGACCAAACCGCCGATGAGCCTCGGCGGCATACACCAGACTTGTCGAGCTTAGGTTAGCCTTCATTAGTCTCGGGTACACACCAAGAAATTCTGGTAATGATATTTGCATCAAATTTTCACGAAACATCTCCTAAAATCTAGATAAATTGCCACATCTAGTGGTACGCGTTGTCAGTATGTTCTAGTCAACGACCAGCCACTGAATCAGAGGCAACGCTCATATGGGCCCATCGCGGCGCGTATGTTTGCTCAGAGCCGGTACTAGCAGCTTCGGGTGTCATAGGTGTGCTGGTCAAACACGCCTTCAGCACGCCATGGAGAGCCATATCGAAGCCTATGCAACGCAGATAAAAACAAGGGACGAGCATCTCGCCGATATCATGTTTTCGCCGTATAGTTAGTACATCCGCATTCTTCAGCTGATTCTTTGCCTTGTTTTCAGCGGCGAGGCGTTGGCAGTACGCAGTTTTTGTCTGCAATAATGTCCAATATTTGGTTCCCTAGGCTTATCAGATAGTGGGCTGTGCTTACAACAGAGTCCAAACACAGCCACTCGGCGACCGACATCTCTCCATCGACGAATGGTTTGCTAACGTATTGTCCCAGATACGTCCACTGCAAAAGTCAGAACCACTCGCTTCCTGCGCTGAAATTATCATACAGACAGCTCACCTGCTCAGGGGCACCTTCTACAAGCAGATGGAACCAAGCATCTGGCGGTGGCGTGATGGGCGGAGCAAACCAGTAACCGTGTTCTCCATAAGCGCCCAGTGGCATATGCAGAGGAAGCGCCCGCGGAGGAAGTGGCACGAAGAAAGCCCTGTTGAACTTCTTAGTTGCTACAATGTAGGGTGATACGGAGAAGTATCAACCTCTGTTTCTTGAACTCCTGCAGTGGCGTACGACAAAAACACGTTCAAACGACTTTCAATGATAGGAGACTGCATTCGTTACACAAACTCACCTCTGGTATCTTCGTGCCCACCTCAGCGACATCCTTAAACTGATAGACAATGGGACGGAAAGAGGGATCGATCGGAGGCGGAGGATTCATCCTTGCAAGCGCCTCAGACCTAATCCAGACCACATCCTTCTCGAGTTGCAAGGAAAGCGCCACAAAGCTTTCAGCCTGTTCTCGCCATGCGCGTCAGTTCTTTTGACTGATCTGTAAATTAGACACAGGCAGCCAACACACTTGTTTTGATAGCGTCCTTCGCTCTTCATCACACACCAGAAGTTCTCTGGAGACTTGCACCTTCTCCGTCTGCACCTCCTCAAGCTGCCTCTCTAACGCCACAACGCGTCGCCTCATGTCGCCTTTCTCCTTCTTGACCTTGCTCAGCTCCTTTTGCAGGCCCTTCTTTTCCTCGTCGTTTTCTTTCGTATGATCACGTAATGTGGAGATGAAATCTTCGACTTGACCGTCTTGGAGCTCTTGCATCATAGCCTAGAGGAGCATGTCATAATGTCAAGTGTATGCATCTTCGGCCTGGCACTCGGAATGGCAAGTGGAGATCGTACCTTGAGTTTCTCAATCTCTGCTTGTGCTTGGAGGTACTTTTGAGTTACATCGTGCCCATGAGACGCGTCCGCTGCGAGATTTAACATGCGCGACGCGTCTATCGGGTGATCCTTCAATCGTTCATCCAGAGATTCAAGCATCGTTCAGACTAGTGCCACTGGCGTGTGCAGGTGGAGGTAAGAGCAGAAGAAGATAAGGAGAGGCCTACCCTTTATGGTGTTTGTTGCCGTTTTGTCAGGAAGGTTCTTTACAAGTTTGAACAGGTTAAGCCCTGAAGAAGTTTGTTTATCATCGAAGACGTATAGACACGTTGCTGAGTAGATTAAACTTTATTCGGTCTCTCTAGACCCAAATACAGATATGCATACAATTTAACAAAGCAACGACAAATCCTCAAAACCATCGCTGCCTCACTTCACACTTCAATCAAGAATGAGCGCTTGAGCGGCCACTATCCACTGTCAGGCATATTCGCCCATCTTGGAGCATACGACTGACCCACACCAAAGACCAAGTCGGGCGTCATCGGCGTACTAGGCAAGCACGCCCGCAGCGCCTCGTGGAGCGCCATGCTAAACCCGACACAGCGTAAATAGAAGCACGGCACGCGCATCTCACCCGTGTCGTGTTTTCGCCGCAATGTCAGCGCCTCCCCCTCAGCATCCGCCGACGTTGCCTTGCCCTGGGCCACGCTCTCGGCGGCTCGACGCTGGCAGTATGCGTGCTGTGTCTGCAGGCGGGACATCAGTGGAGGGATAGCAGCCAATGGTGTGATTATGGTACTTACGGCGAAGTCGAGACACGACCATTCCGCGATGGACATGTCACCGCCTACGAACGGACTGCTTGAAAAACAGCCAAGATAGGCCCACTGTGCCACAGATATTCATGAGCATACGCTCTAGACGTCATGTAGACGTCCCTGATAGTATGGCGTACCTGGTCAGGAGCACCCTCAGCCAGTAGGTGAAACTGCATATCTGGAGGGGGTGGGTTGGCTGGAGCGAACCAGTATCCGTGTTGCCCATACGCATCGAGTGGCATATGGACCGGGAGATCCCGTGGTGGTAGATGTACCAACACTACGCTGACAAACAAGACATAAGGAACTGGGCTATAAGCAAACTCGCAAGACTTGAAGAGGACCTACGTCTGCCTTTCGAGTTCCTGCGACATATATGAAGACCTTTGAAGGGGTCACAACAGTCTTGCGCGCGAAACGTACCTCTCTCACGTTCGAGGCCAACTCTGCACTATCTTTGAACTTGAAAACAGCAGGTTGGAAGTAAGGTTCCATCCGCGGTGGACTGGCAAGTCTAGCCAGAGCTTCGGTTCTGATCCAGACAGCGTCCTTCTCCAGCTGCGAAGAAAGCGCCAGGAAGTTTTTCGTCTACCTCCAACGCACGCAAGTCAGTATCTCAACAAGTCGTATATAGCATGACAAGAACGCGCACGCACCTGTTCTGCAAACGTCATCCGCTCCCTCTCGCACACCCCCAGCCGCTCCTCGAGCGCCGTCTTCTCCTTCTCCACCTTCTCCTTCTCTCTCCCTACCTTCGCGAGCTGCTTCTGCAGCACAGCGACGCGTATCCGGAGCTGCGCCTTGTCGTCCTTTGTCTTCCCCAGTGTTTTCTCGAGGGCAGCCATCTCCGCGTCTCGCTCTTCTATGAACTCTCTCGCGTATGCCTAGGAAGCCACACCGCATAGGTCAGAACTCAAACCGCGTATTCAAGTATTCATGTATGGTATTCTCACCTTGAGCATCTCATTCTCCGCCAATAAGTCTTTATACTTCTGAGTCCCACCAGGCGCGCACGACGCGTCGACCGCGATCTTGAAGAGACGCGACGCGTCCATACTCGGACCGTCATTCAAGCGTTCTTGCAGTCCACTTGACCTCATCGCTTGGATAACAGGAAGGAAGTATCGCTAGCGAGAAGTACAGCTTAGGGGGGCAAGTTGAAAGAAGAGAAGGAAAGACGGGAAGCCGCATCTCGGAGGGCGTTGTTGGGGAATCGCGCTGCGCCCCGAGCGTGTTACGAAACGCGTCGCCAAATGAGAAGGGCAATTACCGTCGTACGCCCACACGTGGCCGACCCTGAAACGAACTCAGAAGCAGACCCCATTTGTGAGGGACGAGTCATATTCTGATGAGAAAACATATCGTGCGGTCAAGAGTGAAACGCGTCAAGTTCTGCCAGGCTCGTGACCAGATGCGGTCTCTTCAGAACGAGATCTGATAGGATGTGCTATGTATATTGACGTGGTGCTGAAAGGAGTGGACGTGTCATAGGACAGGAAGGAAATAAACTGTGACAAAAAGAGAAGAAACCGCACGCGCCCACCCTCAGAGCCCCCAAAGTCCTCACCCTCACGCCCTCACTCGTCATCGCCCCCCACCCCAGCAACAGCCCCCATCTCCGCCGTAATATACGCCGAAACAGCCCCATGTCTCCCTCTGACCTTCCCAGCCTTCTGGCGGAGCCACACCCCAAACTGCTCCTCGCTGATCGTCCGCCTACAGCTCCCGAGTGCGCCGCTCGCGCGCGCGCTCAGCTTGAAGCTCACGTTCGAGCTTGTATTGCCCAAGTTGAAGCTCGATTCCGAGTCCGAAATCAAGCTCATCTCCGGATCTACGACAGAGTCGTCCCGACAGGAGTCGCGCTTCAGCCTGGAGAGCACCTTAGAGCCAAGCCAGCCGAGCGACATGTTTTCGGGTACGTTGACGTTGAGTACGTCCGGGCTCGAGGACAGATGCAGCTTTAGAGTTACGAACTGAGGCCAGGGTGCTGGATTGGGCGGCGCGAGAGGTTCGCTAGAGGAGATATCCAAAGTCCGGAGAAAATCGGTGGCTAGTTTCGAGGCAGGGAGAGACGAGTGCAGAGACGAAGACGCAGACAAAGATAGACGTTTCGTGGCCTGGGGTGATTTGCGAAAGTCTGAGACGATATCTTCCTCGAGAGCAGCTTGTATCATCGAGGGGAGATCCGGAGAGTCGCCATTTCCACCGCCAGGTACAGACAATATGGGCAGAGACCGTTCGCAAGAGCCCTGAGCGAAAGTACTATCCATAAGTCGTTCGCAGTCGCCTTCGCAAGACACGGAGAAACAAGATACACCAGGAGCACTCTCAGTCTGAGCTCTTGTCGTATCGTCGACCGACACACGTTCTCGCAGCTGCAGCGCTCGTAGACTCTCGTCGTCCTCCACCACCATCGACAGCCTCGGTAGAGCCATAAACGGAACGCGAGGCGTCTGCACAGTGGCGACAGTCGCAGAAGCAGAAATCGTCCCACCCGTCCTAGACACCCACCTATCGTACCCACAACCAGAAGAAACGCCAGAGACCGACCCCGCACCAAGAATACAATACCTCTGAGCGCCCGCCTTCTCGCCCAAATCCGATCTAGCAAACGCCCGCATCCTGCCCAAGCCCGGCCGCGTGCCCTTGACAAGCTTATTGAACACAGTCGACGCCGGCTCACCACCGCCGCTGCCGCCGTCGCGCTCGTCCTCGTCGTCCATAGACAGAAAGCTCCGGCACCCGCACATCTGCATGTTCGCATGCGTGAGCGACGGCGAGAACAGCGGGAGCGACACGCCCCGCGGCATGGGCCACACGAACGACACCGTCAGCGGCGAGTTCGTGCGCGGGCAGGGCATAGATGCGCTCTGGCACGTGTTGGGATCGTCCGTGAAGCGGCGCTGCGGTGTGGACCTCAGCGGACGCGGTCGGGGCCGCGGCCTCGGCCCGGATTTGGCACTGGCAGCGGAGCATGAAGCCGGCGCAATGGTGGGTTCTGCGGGTATGGGCGATTTGGCCTTCGACGAGGAGTGCGACCGCCGCGTGGCGCCGATGAGCTTCATCAGTGCATTCTGTATATGCTCTGCCGAGCACGAGGCCTTCATCGAGAGTCGGACGTGGCTCCCGTCGTCGGTGCTGTACTCGATCGACACGGCGATGTCGACGAGACCATATCGCCGCACTCGATCGCGCGCTTCCTTCTTTTTCGGCAGTGCCAGCGGAGGAAAGTCGTCATGGCCCTCCCATAAAGCGGGAGACGACACCTGCGGGCGCGTCATGACTTGACCAAGAGCCGTTGCAGCATAGAAAAGACGAACGCACCTCAAACACATCGTCCAGATTCACGCTGGCCTCCCTCGCCCACAACCCCGCATCCATATCGTCCAGCCCCAGCCTCAACATGGGTCTCATTCTCGGAGCGTCTACATCGCCCTTCCGCCCACGCGCATTCACGGATCCAAGTCTCAGCCTCGGCCTTACCAACGCAGCGTCCGAGTCTCGGAAGCACGGGTCCACAGCAGAAACAGTGGTTGACAAGAAACGCGGTTTGGACGGCGAGTCCCTTCCCCTAGCAGGAGATCCCGGGCGTGGAGAAGACGATCCAAAGATCGACTGGCGGTTTGGCGGAGTCGGCGTGAATGGAGTTGGTGTGAACGGTGTTGGCGTGAGCGGAGGAGCCAAGATAGTTGAAAAGGATGCTTCGAGGGGTGTGTTTGGAAGATGCTGAGCCTCGATGTCCACATTCACGCGCCGCCTTCGTTTGTTGTGCAGAAAGAACCCGGTGATGGTAGAGATGAGGGCGAGCGAGGCGAAGCAGGCGCACGAGAGCAAGAGCTGGTTGTGCGCTGTGAACGGGACCGCCGGAGAGGAAGGTATGGGTGACTGAGAAGGAGAGGAAGCATTAAAGATAGTGGCCATAAAGGAGGGTGTGCATGCGAAATAGTATGTACAGAAACGAGAGGATGGGGAATGTGGAGAAGATAAAGAGTGAATGAACGCAGGTCGCGTCGACTCCAACGCGCGCATTCGGAATTCGGATCACGCGCCCGCCACATAAGTAGTTGGTTTGAGTTCCCTTCTCTCGCTACTCATCTTTTAGCTCGCTGAGGGCCTTTGAAGACCCGAATGTGGCGATGGAAGGCCCATTGACTCATGGGGAATTATCGAATAAAGGATAGCTGACAAATGCGAAGGAACTCACCAGGCACAACCAATGCGCCTCAATCGCCCGGCGATTGCCGGATACAACTCTCCGCAAGAAAGAAAGCAAAAAAGCGCAAAAAGATGTGATGAGAGTGGGATTCGAACCCACGCCCTTTCGGACCAGATTGCCTCGGATGAGTACAAGATGTGTTCGCAGTGCGAACTGATCCTTAGTCTGGCGCCTTAGACCGCTCGGCCATCTCACCAGATGCACGTGTTGGATTCAGTACGTATATAGCTTGCCTGTACTAGCATCAGTGGATGTCACCACACACGAAGCCCTTGACATTGGTATAAAGGAAGTGTACATGCTAAGAGTGCGCAACAGAATGCGTGAATGAAGTGGCGAAGATGGGGCTACAGTGTTTATAATTATCCTAGGTCACATCCCGAGTCCCCGATCACTCGCAGTATCTGGGCGACGTCATGACAGGTTGGTTTAGCTGCGCTTATCCGTTCCAGTAAGAGGGGCACGTACCTGCGTTCACCAAAATCTCCTAGCCCGGGGATAATGTACGCCTTCTCGTTAAGGCCCTTGTCTATCCACCCCGTGATCTATCGTATTGTTAATAGTATGCGTTGAGAAGCGAGGGAAGGTCTTACCACGCGCAGCGCTGGGAACTTGCCGCAGAATGATTTTAGCCCTTCAGGAGCCGAAATCTACAAATACAGGTGAACGTCAGAGAACGAGTGGTTTTACATGGTGTAATAGCGCACCAAATTGATGAAGATGATTCGCTCCTCCGATACACCGTGATCTTTGAGAACCTCGACTGCTTTTATCGCAGAGCCTCCGGTAGCTGCAAGAGAGCTATGAGCTCGCGCCGGTATAGAGAGCATCAAACACGCACCGAGCATTGGGTCGAGAAGCAGCACATATCGCTGAGCAATATCCTCTGGCAACTATGAAGAGCAGCACATCAGCCTCGGAGGGCCTGTAGGTCCTGTCGAGAAGACGTACCTTGGAGTAGAACAGCTTCGGAAGAGCGGTCTCTTCATCCTAGGCACGCAATATGGTAAGGCATGGATGAGCACACAGAATTGAAGCGTGCGCTTACGCGTTGGATAAGGATTTTGCCTATCCTCACACTCCGGCACACCTCGCGGAGACCGGCCTCCATCGCCTACAGCACCACTATCAGCCTCAGCATATACAGAGAACACTCGCATTATAACACAAGCTCACCTCTCCAGCACGTAAGATGGACACACCACATATCTTCCCCTCGAACCCAACGCCATTATATGTTGCCCCCTAAAGCCGTGCATATGTTGATGAGCGCACCACCGCGTGCAGAGCACGAATACTGATGTACAGCGATCAAATACGGACTCACCACAGGTGTCTCGACCGTCTTGGGTACAACCGGGAGGTGATTGAGCCCCTCCTCGACGAGCAGGCGGATCACACGATCAGAATAGAACAAGAAGTCGCCGCGCGATGTCGTCCTGTCGCGAATGATGGTATACAGCGCCTCGAGCTGGGCTGTGTGAGGCAGCGTGAAGACCGAAGGCGGGAGAGAGGCGGGGCTGGATTGCGATGTTGGTGATGCGGTGATTGCAGCCATTGCTGAGGCTGAGGAGTTCGATGAGGAGAGTGAGAGGAGAGAGGAACGTGGTGACGGCAGACGACAGGGGATGACTTTAGGCAGATAGACGCCCAACAAACCGCTTCGGATGCAAATCAATTCGATCATTTGACAAGTCGACTCCGGATCTTGACAACATCGCTTAAGCGCCATGTGGCAGTGCATGTTAGTCTTTCCACTGACCACCACATCCTCGTCCGGTAAGTACACTAGTATACCCTTAAGTGACGTTTGAGGTCACATTATAGTGCCTTTCTAGCAGCCACTTCAAGATGACAGCCTACTATCAAATATTAACACGATACGTCACCCAGCCCCTTCCTGTCCTGGAAAAGGTCTGTTGACTAACCTAGTCAGCGAGGGTAATCTTCGAGGGATGTTACCTATGCAATCTCCATGTCATCTTAGCTTGTGGACTGATTTATTCTCTGACGACGCCAGCTTGGTGCGTTTCTGTCCCTTCATGGTCTTCAGTAGCTTGAACCGAAACACAGCGACCAGCCGCCTAGTCTAGGTCGAAATCTAGGACACCTAAAGATGTGCATTGCACGGTACGAGATCATCCCCCCATCTCCACTTTCTGCTCACTCACCCCTTACACTCATTTGTGCTTTATAATGCAGCCCACACTCCTTTCAAACCACGCACTCTCACTTGCACCCTCACCCACGCACTCAGCAGCCCCCGTCCACAGAGACAACCGAGACACCGACGCCCGCTCCGCCCAGATCTCCGCCCTCGCCATCATCGTCATCTGCCTCGTCGCATGCGTCGTCACAACCCTCTCCGTCGGCTACCTCTTCTACGCCCGCCGCAAGGTCCAGAAAAAGCGGCGCTCCATCCTCCGCCCGCTCTTCCTCCCTGGCATCGCCGCCGCCCGAGCCAAGGCCGCACGCAAATCGTCGGGATCGCGCGGTACCTTGCGCGCCGCGCAAGGTTTCTCGTGGATTCTGCCCGTAGCAAACCACGGTAAAGAGTGCAAGCAGCTGGCGCCTTCACTGTTCGCTACGACGCTTCGCGCGACTGATCCATGGTTCACGCGGAAGGACACGTTCAGGGAGTATTCACACACAAACAGGCCGGGTCCACGCAGGCCATCTGAGAGCGTGCGTGGCGAGCTGGGCCGGTATCCGCGACTGTCCCGCTCGTTGTCGTCTCTTGGAATGTCCAAGGTAAGCGCTATGGCTCCCTCTTTCACTACTTAACTCATCTCTACGGGAAAACCATAAGGCACACAAACCATCGATAGACTCCCAGACCCACTTCTCGGCGCATCTGCCTGTACCCGCCCGCTCGAGAGTCAACCCCCACCGCGAACGGCTGACTCGGCTCGCGGTGCAAGCGGCATACGCCCCCGAGAATGGCATGTACTTCGGCCCCGAATGCTCGGATGGCAACCTGCGCGGCCTGACCTACCTCGTGCCACCCTCGATGGACCCCTCTCCCTCCGCCGAAAAACTCGCGCGTAGGACGGACAGGGGCTACAGTGGCTCTCGCGCTTCTCTAGGCCTTAGCAACACCGAGGAGAACGACGAAAAGCGCACCTCTTCATGCTCTGGCGGCTTCCCGCAGTCCCGACCGAATACGGCGATGGGTCCAATGTCCCCGATCATGGAGGTGTCCGAGGAAAAGACGATGACGAGCCCTGCTAATTCCAGATCGCACCGCGTCTCGACCGTGCCATCCGAGCACGGCCCCCGGCTGACGGCGCTGTTGGACGAGCTCATGCGCGCGAACGTGCTCGCCGGCAGGTTGGGCTCGGAAACGCCCACCAAGGCTACCAGAAACTCCGTTGTGGATATTGTGGATACTATCGCGGACTACAACCCTTTTTCTGATCCTGGTACTCCCGTTGGCTCTCCTCTGCGTGCTGCTGCTGCTGCTGCTGCTGCTGCTGCTGTTTCTCCGTGCTACGCCTCATCTGTGCTCTCTCCTAGCCATGGTCTGAGTCCTGCCGCTCGCGCATCTAACCTGTCTCGTCGGAGGGCAATGAGAACTTCTCATGAACGGGGCGACTCGTCTTCCTTCTCGCTGCCTGAGGCTCGGAAGTCTGTCATTACTCCGTCTCGAGATCCTTCTGTCCGTCTGTCGCCTGTACCTGCCAACGAACAACCCCTTCCTTTGCCTCGCGGATTCTCTCTCCCCCGCGGCTCGTCGCATCTCTCGCTTTCGCCATCGCCGTCTCGCCCTCGTGAACCTTTTCCGGAAAGTTCGTCACCTTCAATCCCAAGGCCCGTCGGCGAGCTCATATCGGCGTTCTCTCTTACCTCCTACTCGCTCCTCCGAGAGCCCACGAACACCCTTCAAGTCAAAACCTCCAATGACGCTAAGCCCGTACCACTAGGAAGACAACGCTCCCCCAGGACCATCCCACCGCCCTGCTCGCCTCCGCGCGAACCGCCACCACGCATTCCCTCTCTCGCGCCCGTCTCGCCCCGTAGCCGACGCAGCCGACGCAGACGCAGCAGCGGTAGTCCTTGCTCTATGCCTCGTTATAACGACAGCGGCGGCAGCCCCACGTCGCCCACGCCCTCGTCCACGCTCGCGCCCACCGGTACCTCGTTCGGCACACATCTCCGCGAGAGCGACTCTCTCATCCTCGCGCAGTCCGTCTCTGCCCTGCCTTCTACAGCGCTTCTCTCGTCATCTACCTCTACTTCCGCGTCCGCATCTGTATCAGGGCCTCTCTCAGCGCTGGCATTGGCACCCGCGCCCGCGCCCACCCCCGCCCTCGAATTCGCCCTTCTCCTCCTGCCCTCTAACACCCTTCTGAGCCTCACCCTGCCCCTCACCGTCTCTCTGCACGACCTCCTGTCCGAGCTATACGCCAGAACAAGCAGACACTACGCGCTGAGCACGGACCGCGCTGATCCGCGCGGCTCGGCGCTGCGTACGGACGAGGACTTCAGGCTCTGGGTCGGGATACAACGGTCGCAGTCCCAGTCTCTGTCGCGGTCGCGGGACACCAACAACAGCACGGTGAGAGTCGTCCCGCTCGTCGCGAGGGCGCGGCCGGGGAGCGAGTGGGTGGCTGCGATGGTCTGACCTATGCGTACGAGGGCTGGCGGTATTACTCTTCATCGGATGATGGTTGCTTCGAATGTCTATCTATCTGCCTGTCTGCTTCTTTGCTCTATATCCGATGCTATCCGTGTACCTGTATCTCTACGGCCGCTGTACCGCTCGCTCTTCTAACGTGTATACTCGACACGATACCCTTCGCTCACAAAACCACTGCCTTTCTTCAATGATAACATCACATCGTGTATGGCTCACCTCGTGAACTCTGTGGCTAATCTGTGGTACTGATACAACACTATCGTATGAATGACAAACCTAAGGCTATAGAAATGTAAACACTCCAAGAAAATGACCGTAACCCCCATCGAGCTGGCGACCTGCGGCGCCTACGTCTACACCCCCCTAAGACGCAACTGCATACTGCTTCCGGTCCCCAATAACACCCACATCACCCCTCTTCACTTGACTCTTGCGCGGCTCGCGCAGGACGACATGCCTCACCGGGACGCCCTTCTTGTCTTTCTCACCCTCGCTTTCACCCTCGCCTTCGCCCTCGCCCCTGGCGCCGTCTGGCTGTACGACAGACTCGGCTTTCGGCTCAGCCTCGGCCTTGGGCTTAGTCTTTGGCATACTGACGCCCGCGAGCCACTCGCGCTCCACGTCGGCCCGCCATCTCAAGGACACGAAAGGGTCGACGCCGTTCCACTTCTGCGGGAGCTTCACGTCCTGTACCTCTGACGCGTAGTTGGCCGTGGCTGCGGCGGCGGCTAGCTCGGGCGAGAACGAGGCCATATGCGGTAGAAAAGGGTGGCCGGGCAGCGTCCCTGTCCCCTCGCCAGGCGCAGGCGCATGTTCTGGAATAGGCGGGGGAACCGGAGTAGTCCCGCTGGCAGGAGGAACGCCCAGCCGCGAAGGGGGGTTGTAGTTCTGAAAGCACATCGCGGCTGTCGCGCCGGGGAACCCGGTCTGCATCCGCATTAGGTGCGCTAGATGGTGCTGCTGCTGCTGCTGGAGCTGATACAAGTTCTGATAGTGCTGCTGGTGGGGATAAGGATGTGGGAACGCGTTGTACCCCTGAGGGCCGTTCCAGCTCATGTTGTGGGCGTGCATCGCAGCTGCTGCGTACAGTCCACCCGGCTGCATCGAGGGCTGGAACATGGGATGATCTAGGTGAGGCGGGAAAGGCGGCTGGATGCCCATCGGATGCGGGTGAACAGGCGGAGGCGCCCATCGCGCTGCGTGGTTCACTAGCTGTGGGTAGGAAGTGTAGGACATCGGCATGGCGGATGTGTCGGACGCAGATGGACGATGCGCGCTCGTCGCCGGTAGAGCTGGCGGTCGAGGAGGGAGGCGGACAGGTACATCTACGCCTCCAGGTGGCGCCGCAGATGAACTGTGGCCCTCCGAGACTTCCTTCCCATTCTCGGCGACACGGCCACCTGTAGACGTCTCCGCTAGATCTCCCGCCGGTGCCATAAAGAGCGCTCGAGGTACGAAGCTAGGCGGAAGCTTGGCGAGCTTCGGCAGAGCGGCAGAAGTATCGTTTTCTCGAGTATCGTTAGCCCTCGTCGCTTTAATTGCCCGAACCAGCTGAGCCAGCGACATCCGCGTCGGCGACATGCTTGTGTCAGATATCCTCGACTGCTCACACTGCTCCTCTCCGCAATCTGGATTTCCTCGAGATCCGCTCCCGACGCTGTTATCGTCGCCCGCCGCTCTCTCCAGACTTGTGTCCACTGCCTCTAGAATTGCTTTGATACCACGCTCGATGACACGCTTTGACGTATCCCCGTCAACCCTCTCGAGGGAGTTATCCAGATCTAGAGCGGAATTGCATGGCGTCAATAAGACGAAGGAAGACGATCTAGCCATATTCGTGTTCTCGTCGACGCCCTCCGAAGTCCGTGGGACCTCTAGCTGTATCCCCAGCGCCGAAGGCGAAGGCATGGATGTGGATGCTGAAGCGAGAAGGAAATGGGCTGCGATATCGAGCTCGTCTGCCGAGCTGTCCGATGCCCTGTTTCGACTGTGAGAAGTAGACGTCCTCGCCAATATGAACTTGTAGATAGCTTCGGTGATGAAGCTACTCGGGGACGTCTCTAGTGGCGGCTCTCTTGAGTCGGCCGAGATGTTGGATATATGCGCCCTGCTCTCTTTCTCCTCGAGGGCGTCACCGCTGCGGCACGTTTGCTGGCTGGGAACAACAGGAGAGACCTGCGCTGAATATGAAGATATGATGAAGGATGGATAGGGCGGGGAACGATGGAATAGCATAGGTGAGGAAAATGATCCATAGTCTAACGAGTCGGCAGCCGCATCTGCACCGTCTTGATTACTGGCGAGGGTAGATGGGTCTTCAACGAACGCTCCGGGAAAGTGACGCTTCTGAGTGGATCTCCCATCAACATGGGGCAGATGTCTACGAACGCGCCACACACCTTCCCTTGAACCAACCCGTTAGTCACCGTATTCCACCAGCGAACTGTCTCCTCAGATGCCAGTGGATCCGTGTTTCCTTCCTGTGGAATCCTCTCTGGCGGTGGTGATGCAAAAAAGTCGAGGAGAATCTCGACTGCTAGAACTAATGATGCAAGACAGTGAAGCGCATTGACAAGAAGCTGCATCACTGGAGTAAAACGGTAATAGGATTGGAAAGGGTTTGGGAGTAGTCCGAATTGATGTAGTCTGAAGATAGTGTATATGGCCAGTGCGACGTAGCCTCGCAGGCTAAAAGAGAAGGACGCCATGTTAAGAGGGAGACAGATTGAAGTGGGCTCAGCTCACGCTGGACTGCCGTGCAACAGTCACGTGCATTGATTTCCGGTGCTAGTTCCAACTTAAGCCAAGAATAAGTGGTCTCCTTTATGCAGCTGTTTTACGCGGGTCGCTGCTCTCTTTTGACGCCCGAAGTCCTTCGTCTCCAGGAATTCACGGCGCAAGGACGTGCACGAACACTGACGTTGCTGTGCCATATCATCTACCTCAGCCAATTAGCTTTCGAGGAGAGTCGACACTTGAAGGCTTCTAAAGGGGTGGATTCACCACAACGGATGTATACTTTCTCTCATAGAAGTGAAGGCATCACTTGGTCATAAGTATATGGTCTGACTTTGGCCGAGGGAACGTCGGTCCGTCGGCAATGTCGGGTCCCGTTTGCGTAATGCTGATTCGGTGAACATGAAGGTGGACAAGGCACAGCGGCGCTCGTTGCGTGTGTTCTATGACATAGGGCGTCTCACGGTGTCCTTCTTTCTGTCGCGATTTGGCGGAATCGATACATATACCCCGCACGACTTCACTTTCGTCCCAGAATTCTTTCGCGCTCGCCCACACCATGGCCATACCGCCAGGATTTGTCTGGATCTTCCGGAACACCCCTCGATTTCTTGTTCTGCCTGCTGCCACATATGTGGCTTTACGGCTCCTCCAGGAGCACCAGCAGATTGCTCTCTCCGCCTGGATCACTGTTACTGCTTGTGTTTTGTCTCTTCCGGCGTCCTTCATACTCGCATTCCTGTATGCAGACTTCCGCGACGCTCGTGCCGCAGCAGCGAGGGGCGCGGTTTTGGCCCCCGTCGTCCCGTACAAGCTCCCCGGAGCCATCGATAAACTCGGAGCGCTTGCTTATAGCTTCACGTCTGGGTACATTGGTTAGTGCTGCCGCTTATCTATTCCGTGAGCTACCTACTTACACATTTCACAGGTGAAGTCACCAAGGCTGACTTTGAGGCTGTTGGGAATACGATGAACTCGCGGATTCTGTGGGAAAATAGGGTGCGTTAGAACGTCAATGTTTGAGCGCGTCTGGCGCTCCTAACCGCCATCGCTTTTTTTTTTGACTAGATTGAAACTATAGAACCAGAGTATATCAAGGTCAGTCATCATGTAGTACCGAGCTCTTCGATGCTTACCTTACTCTTATCAGGTTATGCTTGCAACACAGTTCAGTTCGCACTTCAAAGGTAAACCATATCAAAAAAAAGTAGCGTACAAACATCATGGAACCTCATGAAACCCTAGGAGATGCGGTGTATGATTCCTCAAAGTCGTTGCTGGGAACAGGGGTGTTTAACTCGGATGGTCAGTGTTTTGTAATTTACGTTCATGCTAGCTTCTAGCTCACTGCTGATTCATGCAGGAGATACATGGAAGTATGTAGTATCCGCCGTAAATAGCTAAGCCAAGACTCACTAACCGTCACTTTTTTCAGGTTCCACCGATCTATGACAAAGCCGTTCTTCAGCAGGGATCGTATCAGTCACTTCGACAACTTCGAAAGGCACGCGGACGACGCCATTGCTCAGACTAGGGCCCGCTTGAGAGAGGGGCATCCGGCTGATTTCCAGGTATTTTTGCCTTGTGTGTGCTCATTTCAGTCGCATGACAACATGAAATTTCGTCAGGACATGGTCTCCCGCTTCACGCTCGACTCGGCCACCGAGTTCCTCTTCGGCAAAGACCTCCAATCGCTTTCTGCCGGACTCCTCTACCCACCTAATTCTCCGCTCGCTGCTACCTCGGCTGCCAAGGATCACCCAGCCAACGTCTTCGCACAGGCGTTCTTGGAGAGCCAGGTTGCGACGGTTTTTCGCATGACATATGGCTCGGCATGGCGTCTACGTGAGTTCTGGGCAGATGAGGTACAAAAGCACATGGACGTGTGCAACGCCTTCATTGAGCCGGTAGTAAAAGATGCCCTTGCAAGGAAACGTGAGGCGAAAGAGAAGGGACTAGGTCAGGTACGGGAGAAGGGGAAAGTTGCAGATGAAGATACGCTCCTTGACTACCTTGTCAATGTCACTGAGGGTGAGCCGCAGTACCCTTTCCTACCCTCACGTGGGACTGACAAGACTTGAATGTCAGACGATAAGCTTATTCGCGATGAAACCTTCAACATCATGATTGCGGGCAGAGACACAGTGCGTAGCTCACAGTCACTAACAAACGGTGTATTGAAGATGCTGGACAGACTGCAGGCACACTGACGATGGCTGTCTACATGCTGTCGCAGCATCCAGATATATTGCGGCGTCTTCGTGAAGAAGTCCTGAATAAAGTGGGTCCTTCTCGAAGGCCCACTTTAGAGGAAATGCGGGATATGAAGTACATGCGTGCATTCCTGAATGGTTTGTCGGTTTATTGATCTCATTTGCCTGTATGGTCTGCCTGACTGCTATGTTTCAGAGGTCCTCCGCCTGTATCCTCCAGCGTAAGTCCATCGCGCATATTTACAACATGCTTATACTTACTATTTTCTCTTGCAGCCCTTTCAACTTACGGTATGCATAATATCTATTTTGAAAAGAACGCTGCTATTGACATTCGTTGCAGGTCCACTGGCAGTAAACCTGTAGTTTGGCCTAGCATCAACGGCAAGCCTCCTATCTACATTCCTGCTAACACTCGGTATGCTCTGTTTCTGTCGCATCCCGTCCCGGGAGTTCACAGTTGTTTTCCTAGCACTCCATACTCGGTCTACCTGATGCATCGTCGTAAGGACCTATGGGGCCTTGACGGTATGTTCCCGTACATCTGCTCACTTATCCATCTCACGCTGCTATAGCCGAGGTCTTCGACCCCGATCGTTTCCTTGACGAGCGTCTCCACAAGTATCTTACACCGAACCCTTTCATCTTCCTGCCTTTCAATGCAGGCCCGCGTATTTGTATCGGCCAACAGGTACGATCTTTGCACTTTGGTCCCATCTCGAATTGACTCATACCTTCCCATCAGTTCGCCTACAACGAATCGACGTTCTTCCTCATCAAGCTCCTCCAAGCGTTTTCGACCATCGAGCTGGCCGAGGATATCCAGTTAATGCCACCGGCTGACTGGGCCAAGGCGGAGGGTCGCAAGTCGGTGGAGAAGATTATGCTCAGGATGAGCCTAACCACGTATGCCGAGGTATGGAGGCTTGTTCGCTTTTCTATACGAGGTAGCTGACTTTTCGTTAGGGTGGTCTTTGGGTAAGAATGGGCGAGGCGAACCATGCCGAGACGGCTTAATCGCTCGCTCGAAATATACACTTCCCGCACTCTTCACGAACTGGTCCCATTTTTCATGTACATTATCTCCGTCATTGTGATCGAATGATGGTTGATCCTCTCCACTCGACTCGGATGTTCACCTGTATGGCTTGAGCGAGGAAATTGCATAGGCAGTCGGGACCCGGTAGGCTTCTGACATGTACAGGGCGTATAAGAAGCTAAAGTTTCAGTGGTGGTGGAGAATATTCTTGTAGACGATAGAGGCACAATTCCCATGAAGCTTTGCCTCGACGCGCCCCATTTGAACCTGAGTCTTGACTAACTTGACGACCTGGCCTTGGTTGTCTGTCTTTTTGGCTCTGTCCCCTATCGCAGAAAGTAAAGCGAAAAAGTAATGCCATGTCGTTATCTTTGAATTTTAACTTTAACAACGTCAAAGCAGACAGATGCATCGGCACGTTATCGAGTTACACTGGGTTACCGAGCTCTATTGAGAAGGTCTGATAATGAAGAAACAAATATCATTCTAAAAGCGACGAGCGACGATCCCCTATCATACACATTTTTGCATGTTCCTCGACTACAAACACATGTACAGCCCCGACATCTCCAATCACAGGCGGTCTGCACGCTCCCATCAGCCTCGTTGACAGCAAAACATGATTGAAAGGGTTTACTCACTGATGTCGCCCAAGTCCGTGCACGCCTCCTTGACGCGAACCGTCAGGGTCTTCTCACCCTCGCGGACCCAGACGCGCGGGTCGTAATGCTATCGCCGCATAACGCGGTCACGTCAGCGATCCTTGAATGTCATACTTAGGGACTGATACAGCGCACCTTCTTGTTGGGCTTGTCGGCGCCCTCGGGGTTGCCGACCTGCGTCATAAGGTAGTCCTTCTTGTTGAGGACGAAGTCCCTGATACCCTGAAGGTACGCGAACTGGGTGTCTGTTTTGTCATAAACACGTCAGAGATATAGCATGACGAAGATATGAAGGGGAAACGCTGACCGGTGTCGACGTTCATCTTGACAACACCGTGAGAGACAGCAGTCTTGATCTCCTCCTTGGTCGAGCCGGAGCCACCGTGGAAGACGAGGTACCTTCACCGCCGCACGCACGCCCGTTAGCGCCTACTTGCACAGGAACACAGGAAAGAGCCAACGCGGCGGACTCACAGAGGCTGCGCGACCTTACCGCCGATCTTCTCGCTCGTGTACTTCTGGTGCTTGCCGAGCAGCTCGGGCTGCAGACGGACATTTCCGGGCTTGTACACACCATGCACATTGCCGAACGCAGCGGCGATGCTGAAGTTGGGGCCGATGGCGCTGAGCGCCTTGTACACGTCGTAAATGTCCTCGGGCTGCGTGTACAACGACGCATTGTCGACGCCCGTGTTGTCGACGCCGTCCTCCTCGCCTCCTGTGATACCGATCTCCATCTCGAGCCAGATGCCGAGCGGCGCCATGCGCTTGAAGTACTTGACGCACGTCGCGATGTTCTGGTCCTTGGGCTCCTCCGAGAGATCGAGCATGTGCGACGAGAAGAGCGGCTCGCCGTGCACCTTGTAGTACTCCTCATCGGCGGCGAGCATGCCGTCGAACCAGGGGAGAAGCTTCTCGGCGCAGTGGTCGCTGTGGAGGATGACGGGGCTGGAGAGGAAGTATTGTCGATCAGGCGGCTGCGCATATAGACATTGGGTGGAGGATCAGGGTACGTACACGCCATATGCCTTCGAGACGGTGCGGATGTGGTGGGCAGCGGCGATTGCACCGGTGACAGAGGCCTGCTGCTTGTCATTGGCGAGGCCCTTGCCAGCGAAGTAGGCACTTCCACCCTGGGAGACCTGGAGGATGATGGGCGCCTTGTTGTCACTTTGAAGGTGTCTTGAGTATATGCATGTGTAAGGGCTCTTGACTGGACCTACCGAGCAGCCTCAAGGCAGGCGTTAGCCGTCGACGACGAGGTCACGTTCTATTGGGGGTCAGCTTCGAAGCGGATAAGAAGGAATGGGTGCTACTCACGATGGCCTAGAGTTCAAAATCGCTTATTCTCAACATCCATCCCACTCTCATCTCGGTACACAGCTGTACTCACCGGGATCGCGAACTGTGGGACGAGCGTTAAGTCAGGGTCGGAACGTCGGCTAGATAACGGAACAAACACACCTTGTTCTGTTTGGCATAGTCAAACACCTTGCGAACGTTCTCGCCCGTGAGGACGCCGGCCTAGTGAATGATCTCATGAGAAATCCAACCTGTACTCGTGATGACGAAAGACTTACAGGGACAATGTCGAGGAGACCCATAGTTTAGCTGCAACGACGGAAGGACGGAAGAAAAAGGGGGAGGACGTTAGATCGGAGTTTAACCAAGTCAAAAACTGGCGACTTTATAGCGTCGGCGGCGGTTAGAGCAGCCTTACCTTAGTAGATTTAGATACTAGTACTTGAATGCGGGCGATGGAGAGTTGATTGTTTGTAGCGGCTAAGAAGAGATCGATGGGCGAGATTGTCCTTGTCCGTTCGCGGCCGCTCGCCTTGATCCCGTTGATAAATCTCTCCCGACGTCACACACACGTGACGTACCGCTGGCGGGACGGACGGCGGGCCGCATGGCTCTCGCCACCTTCCTCTCCTCCTGCTTGTTCCGAGCGTCGATGGTCAGCCCACCCATAAGCTCAAACTCTGAGTCCAGCTCTCTTCTCTGGATGGTGAGGTCATGAGTGATATCACCTAAAATAACTTTAATTCTGGCTATGATGTAGCCTTATACACAATAAGTACATTTTTACTTTCGCTAGTCGCCCCATTAGCGTAGTTTTACCTCACACAGCCTGTACAAGCGTATGATTACCCCCAGTCAGACTCATAGACCCGCTACCGGCGTCCTGTCCATCAACGGTAACACTTCCAGTTCCAGGCAAGGTCGCTGTTCCGTTCGTGCCTGCTGGAGTCGACACCTGCACCGTCAGGTTTCCGCCCGCGACGGTCCAGTTGGCGCCGAACCATCCGAGCGGGGTCTCGTATCCGCCTTGCGCTGCGCTAAGCCCAGACAGAACCGGAGCGAGACTCCACGTCGCACCCTGCGTAGACTCGAGCTGCAAGCCCGCGACGTAGAACGAGAGCGCGGGAGTCGGACCGGTGCTCCATCCGTGCGAGTGGGACGTGTAGGATGCATCGTAGTCGTATCCGTCCGCGCCGCGATAGCTATTTCAGGTGGTTAGCTGTTGTGATCGAGTGAGGGGGAAGGGAGCAGAAACGTACTAGAGAGAACCATTGGTAGTGTACCCCTCAAGGAACGTCGACTGCACACTCAGATTCGTGGTCATGATATACCCCCACTCTTGACGAATCAGATCCAGCGCCCGGCTCCCGTTCCCAGCAACGAAATGTGCTTCGATCTTTACCAGAGACGTTAGTCTTCATTGTATCACATGGGCTTGTCACATAACGGCGACCAACCTCAATCCCACCAACAAACGGGATGATCGTATCATTCAGCTCAGGACACACCGGCCCAATCGGGGTCCAGTAGTTCGTCAACCCATTGCTGATGTTCGCGTTCTGCTCGTGCGACGTCGTGAGATTAAACACAACCGCGATCGAGTTGCCATCCTGTGGGTACATCGTCGACGTCTCGTTGTCCCGGAACATGCCCACATCCGCGTCCCACAGTAGCTGGTTGTACGCTGCCTTCACGGCTGTCGCATTCGCATTGTACGAGGTCGCGGTGGCGGTGTCACCAACTGCCGTGGCTAGCTCAGCGCCTGTGACGAGTGTCTGCAGAGTCGAGTAAGTAACAAAGGAGAGCGAGAATGCATGAAGGCACTCACAGCATAGTACAAAGCATTCGCAGCCGAATTATGCCCCTGCCCATTCAACCTCCCCCAATCGTTCGAATACGCCACCGGCACATCGATCAGCCCAGTCTCATCCACCTGGCTCGCAAGGAACGCGACCGCCTTCGTGTAGTTCGCCCACACGTCCTGCACGAGGCTCAAATCGCCCGTGTAGAGGTAGTAGTTGTGCAGCCCGATGAGTGTCCACGAGATGTATGTGTCGCTCCCGGACGCGTTGATTGGTGGGCCTGAGTACTGAAGCGCGCCGTTGGGGTTCTGCGACGCGAACATGACGCGGAGGGAGTTATTCAGCGGCAGGAGGTCGTTCACGGATACTTGGCGCGTGTGCGATGATATGCCCATGTCGCCAGGCCAGACATTTCTGTGATGGCTGTCAGTGTCTGGTGGATGCACAAGGAAATGAGCCGTACCGATCACGCTTCGCACCGTCCACGAGGATAGGTCCGTCAACTGGGCCACCAGAAGCATTATTTGCCCATCCTACAGTGAAACCATGTCAGCCATCTCGTATTCAACAAAGAAGAAGCTAGGTGAGGGGAGCTTACCAGCATAGCCTGGCGAGTTTTGCCTCGCCTGGTCAGACGCAATAATATTCGTCTGCACCGTATACGCGCCCCCATACCACACCTTATTCAAAAAGTCCGGGTCCTCTGAGCCGCTATCCTGAGTATAGAAATATCCCGTGTAGTCTTTCAGTGAGCCCTCCATCGTCGGCTCGAACGTGATCCCCAGTGACACATTGGCAATCGACAACGCGTCGTCCGCGTTCGACACGATCGTGAGATACCGGAAGCCGCCGCGGAGGAGCGCTGCGGGCTGCGTCCACAAGCCGGTGGTCAGCGGAGCAAGTACGGCCTCGACGCCGTCCGAGTTCTCGAGGTGGGTCGTGTACGACGAGTCGTCGCTCTCCGTAGGGCTGATGAATAGAGGAGATTCGGTGAAGGAAAGAGAGAACGCGGAGGAGCTTGTCGCGTTGGTGATTTGGAGCGAGACGATGCCGCCGACCTAGGATCATCGCACCCACCATCGAATCAGCTGCTACGAATCGAGATAAGCACGGAGAATGGGCACACACCTCCTTCCCAAAATCAAGCGTCACATACGACCCATCCCCGGTCAGCGTCGCGCTGCCACTTCCGCTCGTCGCGTTCACCAGCGCATCTGCACCCGCGACGTTCCCGCTCGTCCCGTGAACAGAGGCTGGCACGACCGTCCGCGAGTCTGGCGCGTAGTTGAACGCGTCCCACGGCCCCGAGGGTGCGAGGGCGCCGCAGAGCGCGGCAAAAGCTAATGTCGACGCTGAAATCAGTGAAGCACTCATTCTACGCATGCCTGCAGAGGCTCCCAGGAGCGAGATGCAAATGCGAATATGGGGAACAAGTCCAGAGGCATCATCGTATATAAAGCCGCGGGCGGGGCAGAGTGGGCCGATGGGATCGTGCGCGCCGCGCTGTACATGGCTATGGATGAGGGGAACAACATCAGAGAACAGGGAGGCGCAGCATGATCAGCTATCACGGGAGGAGGAAGAGTGGGTCGTCATCGCACAGCTGACTGTCGTTCGAAGAGTCGAGCAGGTCAGGTGTCTGGAACAATTCTGCGAGCTGCGAGAAGGCGCACTGGTCCACGTGAACGGCCTCTGTATATGCGCGTCAGACTTCTTGGACCGGTCATCCGACGTGGTTGTCGTCATTCCTTGCGGACGAGCCTGACAGAAACATGTGAGCGTTAGGACCGGGACCCACGGCGGTGATGGTCGGTCAATGATGCTAAGCAGCAATCTAAGGATAGCCACTGATAGCCAGGGACATTTAGAGGAATGAGGTGGAAGGTTATCCTACTTTAGCCCGAAGAGAGGTGACGTTTCTATTCGGCGATAGGCGCTGAACGTGAACGCCACGATCACGGTCTTTACTCACTGAATAGAAGTTGAGGCCATGAATGGCAGGGTTAGATTGCAGATTCTCAGTAACTCGTGGTCCAAAGCGGAGGGCTTACCTGGAGACTCAAGGCGTCATTCTCCGCATCATCATGTCAGGGTTGAGGTAAGACCATTGCACTATAGAGAGCTGCAGTTTATTGTGGTTGGTAGACACATCTTTAAAGCATCATGGGTGATGTGGGCATGTATCAAGCTTCAGGTATGGAACTTGCGTATCATTAGTCTCGAGGAGTACATGCGTCGTGCACTACCGTGCATGATCATGACAGCGACGCGGTATTGGAATTTAAAGTCCGCACGGCAACTACCGCACGAACGTTCGTTCATCTCCTCCTCCACCGCTTGGGGTCGTTCCTGACCGGGGAGGGCCATGCACTCTGTGGGTACGGAAGATTCGCCCAACATCTCTTCTTGAATGCCGCAGAAGCTCAGGCCAGCCTTGCAAACATACATAGCCCCTATTCTCTCCCGACCTGAGCTCCCTCCCAGTTGGCCGTTCCCACTTACTCACTTGTCGGTCCCGCGCTCGAGCATACAACGGCACAACTCATTGGCAGCTGTAGTGGCACATCAATTGAATGTGGCGGAGGCTATTCATACAATCGTAATCGCGAGTTCTTCGCGCGCAACTTTACATATTAGCTCGTCTCTCAGGATCATCTGCCGTGCTGGTCTAAACTTGTGCCCTCGACATTCTCGATAACGTCGCCAATGAGGCCCCCTTCCGCCGTATCTTACCTTCACTGTTCACCCTCTCGACTCCCATAGGCAGCTGCCAGCAAGTCTCGGATGGCCTCCACCACTCAAACACCTATGCAGGAGAACGCACAGTTTGAGAGGGAGAATGAGAAGGACGTCGGCCGCCGCGAGTGGGATGGTACGCAGTTTTTTTTTCTCAGAACTCAAATGGGCGCGTGATGTTCTCTACCCCAGCGGACACGGGGCATCGAAGGGATTCTCGCAAGTTCCTGCACCAATTGTGTCCGGCGCAGTCGTCGATGGATGTTCGTCTTGAAGAGCCGAGGACATACCAGAAGCTGCCCGCCTGTGGGGTCGGTGTAGGGGCTGTGCTGGTCACAGTTGGAAGCAGCCTAGTGGCGCTAGCTTTCCCTTGCGAGTGCCTCTCTGCCATCGCTGCTCATTGTTCTGACGTTCTCTGCAGTAGGAACACTTCTGTCAGCGACATTCCTTACAGCTGGAGGTGCCATCATCACCGGTGGTTCTTGGCTTGTCAAGCAATCAATAGAGGTTCTGGATACCTAGAAACCTTGATAGCATGTACGACATGCTGCGCATGTCACGGAATGTTTGTGAATTTGTTTTCTAGATTCGCCTAGATTAAGATCGGCGGAAATTGATAGGGCAAGCTTGTGTCTTCCTACCATTCTAAGAACAGCGCAGATCACTTGTCATGCTATCCCGCCCCCTCGCAAAAAGATCTTGTCGGGTTGTAGCTGAGTCCATCTCTAAGGCGACGTTCTGAAGCAACCTTCAGACTTGCAAGGGGACCTCGATTGGGCAGCGTCTTTGACGTTGGTCTGAACTAAACCTTGTAAATCGCAACCCTGGACTCGATGGCATCAAAACGATATATGTTTCATATATGCCGACAGGTACCTGCACAATGGAATCCGTCCGCATTCATAACCTCTCTTCTAGACGTGTCACTCATGAGAACTTCCAACGTCGAGAACCAGCGGACTATCTTGGCTCAGTTATTCTAGTTTCGCTAACATCCGCATTTCAAGTGTTGTGCACCTCTCGCCTCTGAGATATTGTGTAACGACGTGCGCATCGTGAACACCTTCGACCGGCCTCCGTTCCCACCACTCGGAGTCGGAGATACCCCTCGGCCCCCCTCTGATCCAAGCGCTCATACATACAGTAAGTAATACTCATTTACGCTTCCGAACACAACATCGTCGGATCATTGCGCCTTATTTTTGGTTTGGCGGAAGCCACAAGGCCGAACAATCCCCTCCCCAATTCATTTTTTCATCCGTTCGTGTGCTTATTCATGCAGGGGGTATGTATAGGTCTGTGATGTGGATGTGAGAACGCGCGTGGCATGCCCTCCATTCAGTTACACTCGATGCGCCCAGGCTTTACCGGACGTACAGTGTTCTCGCACTTGCCTATGTCGGTTATATTGCCCCGAGCTGGGCCACGCGCATCATGCAAATGCGTACTTAGGTGTGTATGTGCGTTTTTTTAGTGTCTCTTTCCTGGCACTTCACCGTCGGTCTCAGGCTTCGTGCCATCTATCGTACTCGTCCATGTCCGTTTTGTCGCTCATCCCCCACCTAGACGTCAATCCAGACGCATACACGCCGGCCACGCCCGCTCAGTCGTATTCTCCAGCACTCGTGGGTGAGCATGATGTTTTTGACTTAGGTGGAGAAGGTTTATCGCCGTCATTAGGATGCATGATTTCATGGGCGTACGTACAGTTCATCTGTCAAGATCAGACAGAGCTTACTTCTTTGAAGAATGTACGGGGCGTCGGCTGGGCAGTGTTGGTACTACGGGCGGTCTTACCCTCATGATCGATTATGGTACAAAGTACTGGTGAGGGTCATCGCATATTACGGTGGGAACCTCTGAAGACGTGTCATAATCATGTCAGGTGTACGGATTATTGTGAGTCCACAAGAATAATGTCATAACCTCTCTCAAAACTGCTTTAAGTTTGATGGATTCTGCGCTTACTGCCCTATCGTCGTACCTCGAGTGGCGCGTTCTGATCATGTGTCGGCGTAAGACGTCTCTAGAGTGCGCGACTGTGATACCTGGGTGAGTCCGTACCTTTCACCCATCCTTCTCAGCAGATCTCACGTTGTTTGCTCAGGGAATCACTTGTATGTTCCGATGCTTACGATCATGTTCATTTCACACTCACGCCTTTATTTCAGGGTGTTTTTCTTATCACAGTACGTATATTCTCATTCTCGGCCATCGTCCTATGAACGTCGAATAACGGAAATTAAAGGCGTCCATCGTATTCATAGTCCAAGCGTTCGTTATCAAAACTTTCATGTAGCGGCGTTGGCTAAACGGAATCGGATAGAGTCTATGCATATCGCATATGGATAAGTTCGTATTAACTTTTCATTTACGTGAGCATAATGGAAACTGACGAATCTGTGGCTGGTCAGTTACAGGGAGGAGCTGGATGATTACGGCTGCTGTGGTAAGTTATACCCCACTGAGCTGATGTACTTCAGTGACACGTTACATTCTCAAAAGCTTGTGTCGGCAATCATTGGCCTTGGTATGTACACGCATTCGATGACTTCGGAATTGTGCTGAATGGACGTTGCTGTAGCCGTGAGCCTTGGTGCGGAGACTTCTTTTCATCACCTTGTCGTACCCCTTGTCTAAGATACTGTTGATCCAGCTAACGATTCTTACGTGTAAGCGACAAATCTAGTGGGTAACTTCTGTGGTCTGACGATGCCGAAGGGCGATACAACAGACAATTAGTCCACATCAGGCGGTGAGTACTGATGTTTAACTTATGATGGGTCAAGCTATAGCCTACTTCAGATGGTCATTGTCGTCGCGGTATCATGCATGCTTTGTGATGCCCTCATCTCGGTATCCGTATTTTACTACCTTCACCCTAAACGGTCTGGCGTGATGCGGTAAGCGAGGCCTTTTCTCGGAGGAACATCGAGCTAACAAGGTCACTCAGGACAAATCCGCGCATCTACTATATCAGTACCATCACAATGAACATGGGCCTATTGAATTTGTATGTCGACTTGAACTAGTAACACCATTGGGCTTATTTGAGATTGCCGTCAGCTTTCTCTCAATCTGTATTGTCATCTTTGTACGTTGCGTTTTTAGCCACTCATATTTCGAAGGCTAATGATATATCAGTCCACCGTTCCCGCGCTAGAGCTCTATGTTTCTACGCCACTCGCCATCATCCCTAAATGTACGTCCATATTCTTTTTTGGTAGTTCAATAATGCTCACGATACTCTTTCTCAGCGTACATCAACTCTGCATACGCGGTGTAAGACATTCCAGTGCTATATCTAAAAGTGGTGCATCACAGCTCACATCGTCACAGGCTCAACGCCAGAAAGGCTAGACATCCCAAGGCCCGGAACTTTCGGCAATCTACTATCGAGGTTCCCCCGTTACCCACCATCCACGTCACCACCTGCCCAAGGATGTCTTCGAGTTTGAAGGATTCTCCGCAGACGGTGTAATCTGCCACGAATTTCATGCATGCTACCATCACGGACTGATATACCTAGACACACGAACATTCATGTCGAGCAGCTACAATAATTGACAAGTCATACGGGGCTCTTTTCGTATTACTCGTCTGCAGTATTCACGGATAGCTCCGTAAGTGGGCTCTTGGACACTGCCGTCATGTCTGGAAATCTGTGATAAGGTTTCTCGCGCCCCGACGCCAAGTCCGCCGAAACGCGTCCTGTGTGTATCCTCGAAGTTAATCCGGCACAGCTAAAACAGAATCGTTCGTAGCTTCGGGGAGTCTCGGCATAGCGTGGCGGAGAAAAGGTTCTTCAGTCGGCAAACTGCGAGAGGAGGACATATATGTGTACATTGGAGCTATTGTAGATAACTCGGGACGCTTGCAGGCTTTTCGCTTGTACCCACAGTCACTACGTGAGCTTGAGATGGTCAGGCCGATTGTCCCTGTAAAAACAATGTGGGATGATCAGCCACAAGATTTTTGAATCCGTCAGAATCATAACTTTCTTCCAACGTGTCATGCTCTCAGTCGGCTTACCTTTTGACGCGCACTGATGATTTCAGAAGAAAATATGAATAGCATGCTCGAGGAACGTAACGCCTCCTCATTTGATGGCAGCATTAGAAGCCAGTCAAAGTCGCATCCTTTATTATCGCCCTGGGCACCGGAGATGTATCCACGCTCCGGCTCTCAGGAGCCTCTGCCCAGAGGATCCAACTTGGAGTCAATTATGTCATCTCTTCGGGTAAAAAGTCCGGAGACATGCGGCGTGTTGCACGCTGATGAGAACCGATCCTTCGTCCAATTCATCGACTCAATTCCAAGCAATGTCTTAGTGATCGCACCCTGTTCACGCCAGGGATCCGGCCAATAGAAAACAAAATCTATTTTCACGTTCTGGCGCCTTGATCGAGTGCGTGCGTCTTGCAACTCCTTTGATCATGCCCGCTTCAACACGACCGGTTGAAAACTTCATCTCCTAACCATCTCCTTTTACCTGTCCTCTTCTGCTATTCTCGCTCTACGTGTTTGTTAAGGTTGATTGTCTTTCATCTCACGCTCTCTTGAACGCCTCGCTCTCTTATCTCTCAAGCATGGCAAGCGACCCGTTGTCGTATAATACTACCATAGCATCCTATGGCCCTGGTACGATTGGTACGCAGTCACCCAAGAGGTCTGAATGTCCCAAGCGCTCACAGCTGTTTAGGATGGATCATATCACTAGGGTACGTACTCTGCAGGGTGTCGATAATTATACCGACAAAGAACAGGATGTACGGAGCGTCCATAGGACAGTGCTTGTATTATTGGCGCTCGTACCCGAAGGATCGACTGGTACACAAAGTAGTGGTAAGATTCACTGCTTTCTATATCAATTGAACACGGACCTGACTCATTCTTGTTGAGGTTTATGGACTTCTGTTCGTTTAAATCGCCCCCAGAATCACAACTGTAGCTGATTAGGCGCAGGGCGCTCGATACCTTCCTCACTGCTATTTCCACATACCTCCAATGGATGTATCTCATTTCGTGTAGGCGGAGTACATCACCCACCTGTTCGATGATCCCGTGGTAAGTCCTACGATGTTCACAGTCATTTATATTTTACTCATGGCACATGGCAACACGTGTTTCTGCCAGGGAAGCCGACGTGCGTCCTATCCAGTGTTTGATCGATTGAGTGATCCCGACTTACAGCTGCTATTGGTTAGGCTACCTTGATAGTAACAGTAAGTTTCAGTCCTTGGCGAATGATGGTCTCAACAGCAGGGATTTATACACAGGCTGTGATCATCGCTACTGTACAAGCGTAAGTAACACTGAACCTCCTCCGTCTCTATTAGTTGCTAACGATCAAGTAGATTCTATGCCTATCGCCTATGGATAAGTACGGTACTTTCTACAAGACAAGCGGAGGCATTGCGGCTGATGTCTGCGCCGACGTTTAGTCACCAATAAGAACGTGTGGATCACGAGCGTTGTGGTAAGGAGATTCAAAAACTTTTTCACTGAAAAGCCATTTAAATATGTTCCCCAGTTTACTGTTGCGTGTGTTGGATTCGGTACGATATGGTTTCAGCACCTTTGAAGGGTTGTCCTGAAATGAACTTCTCCCGTTCTTGCAGTTCTGGGTATAGGTAAGGCGATTAGTCTCATGAAAAATTGCACCGCTAATACTGCCGTTAACTCTGGTGCCAGCTGACGACATATACGAGTAAGCAAAGTCAAAAGGCTTTGAAAGCGCAGTCTCAGTTCGTCACAGCATAGCGGATAATAGCGATGATCCTGCTGCCCACACTGCGGTGCGCAGACTGATCGTCAATGTCTCTCTATTTCTAACACACCCTGCCGCTGCATAGTTTGTGATTCTCGTCGCCTCGACTTTCATGGTGTGCGACGTTCTTATCTCGATCTCTGTGTTTTACTTCCTCCGACCCGCACGGACGAGTGTAGCAACGTACAATGGTTCCCCGGTATCACTCTCTATTTACTCATGCTTCCTGTTTCTAGGAGCGCGAGGCGTATAGTGTATATTAGCAACGTCACCATTAACATGGGTTTCTTAACTACGTGCGTATTCTACTTCTACGACACCATACCCTTCACTTCTGACTAGCACTAGTGCATTCGCCCTGCTCACCGTCGTCCTCGTGAGTTTCGATTGATGCGTCGTTTATCCTAGCTCACTTCGATTCAAGTATGGAGTGCCGCCTTTGCAGGCATACGCCGCCATACCTCTTACGTTTATCCCAAAATGTAATTGTCTGCTTGTTGATCTCATGGACTAAGCTCACCGCATTCTTCCATAGCTTATATCAATTCAGCATACGCAGTGTGATTCCATCGTGTTAAATCTCTCTGAGCCTATCTCACACGCACACATCCTCAGGCTCAACGCGCGAAGGCCCCGTCGACCAACACATGATGACCACCACGAAGAATCATCCATCGAAACTCCGCAATTACCGACTATTCATTTATCCGACTTACATTTGGCTCATCAAGGCCAGGAAAACCAGTTCAGCGCCGCATGATCCTGATAGCTGGGTACATCCACGGCTACTTTCTTACGATAAATCTTTATGAACTTTAGTAAGAATGCATTGAATTAACTTATGACATTATCGTACGTATACTTAGCTTGAACCTGCACGCTCTTTATTTGATATACAACTTGGACTCGAGACTTGACTTGATAATGAGTAGATGTTAAGCGTGGATACTGATGAGCATTTGAATATCCCTCCTAGAGACCCCACTTCTCCGGTACATATTTAGTACTATCCCCTCAAATATACGAATAGACGCCGGGAGCACGGCTGTTTCCGAAAAGCACACAGCTTCCAGAAAGTATCGTGTCGTCGGGGCCTTTCTTGTTGCCCTCGATAGCAAAGTCAGGTCTGGGAAGATCATCTTAGAGAAGATTTGTGCACAGGGATACGAGGAATCGGGGTATTTCTTTCGTCCTCGCGATATCTTAGACGTCGCTGAGGCTCACACAATCGGAGCTTCGGTGGGGGCCGGCGAGGGCACGCACAGCAGCGCTTATCTGTAAACGACTCTACTATCTTCAATATCATCGATAAGGCAAGCCTTGAAGCTTAAACGCGGCTTCCTCTAGACAAAATCAAACCCCAAAGAAGGGTGCTCGTGTAGTGTCCTGCAGTGAACTACTCCTGTAGATCATGGACGTGTGTGAGTGCTCCACATTCAAACGTTTATCCCGATCCCACTTGATATAGTGCTTTATCGGGTTCGTAGTACGTGCAGTAGTTCTGTTACCCATCTTTGTTGGGATGGAGGTCACACGAGGAGCTGTGTGGATCCTGAACGTCGCCATTCACAAGCCAATGCATGGCATCGGCGTTCTACTGCTTCTTCTTTTGTTCAAGTCGTTATGTATCACGGTGGAGCTGGACCATCTAGAGCTGTTTAATGAGGTGACTAAGCAGCTTCAACTTGTGCACTCGGCGTCCTAACCACTCTTTCATGGGAGAAGTGATATAGACCGTAACACGTCTGGCCCGCTGATCGTACTGACAATACACCACTGAGCATGGCACGTGTCAACCGACAACATCATATGCCGATATGCAATGAATTCATTTTTATCAAATGTACAATATAAAATAAAATGTATCGTCGACTTGTACATGGATTGGGCACTTTTGCAAACAAACATAAGGAGTACCCACATCCATGAATGGAGATGAGGTTAGATCTCCGACGGAAAATCCCGAAAATTCCCGATTTGCTCGTGGGAGCTCTCATCGATGCATCTCTGGACTTGTCCCCAAGGTTGACGAGGATTTCGGGGAGCGAACGTTGCGTCCAACCATCGCATCACGCTACCATAGTACTCATTGGATGTTTATTTCTCTCTTTTCCCGGCTCGCGCTGGCAGCCTCTCGTATGCTGGTTCGGCGGCCGCTTGAAGAGGTTCCGATGACGGATCAAGTATCTGGCGACCCACATCGGCGACAAGTGCCTCTACGATGCTGTGTCGCGCTCGTAGGAGAGTATCGCCCGCAGTACGGATAACCGCAAGCAACCTCACGGCATAGTACGTTTCAACGCTTGGATGAACGTCAGGCCTCTTCAGCTTGCTGGTTGACCTCCACAACAGTCCTTTCATTGCCCTTGGCCCCTGATGGCAACGGACCATTCATCCAGCAACCACTAGCGCACGGTAACTCGGGACACAGCGTTACCACACGCATTACACGCGTCTCATTGGGAGTTGGTACTAATACTACCAGCGCTTGAGGGCTCGTTGCTCTAGTTTTGGTGCTTGCCTCTCGCGCCCGGTTACTCTGCAAAGTTTCAGACGCCCGTGCGCGCTGATATGCCCCTGCCCATCATTACGGAGACGAAGTTGAGTGGTTGATTCTCAAGAATTGTGAGCTGGCAAGCGACTGCGTCGCAAGGAACAACGTGCTTTATTGCACCGCACATGGCCTCAGGATTGCGCAACGACCTCTTGCTTCGTCACTTCGGTGCCGTATAGCTGCGACGGGTGCGGAGTGGGTCTTTATTCCGTCCGACGCTCTCCGCTTGCTTCATAAAGCTCGACCAGGGGCAATGAGGCGCTGTCAGCTGCAGCGAGTATAAAAGACTGTGCTCTTAACGAATGTTTTCAGCATTATCTACTCTTCTCTTCGAGCTTCTGGCAAAGCATTCAACACTCTCTTCGACTTCTTTGACACTTCGTCACATATACTACTACTCTTTCTTTAACCACCCATACAACCACACAATGTTCTTCTCCAAGACCCTCGCTATCGCTGCTCTCGCCGTCACTGCCAACGCAGCAGCTATTCTCAAGACTCGTCAGAGCTACCTCACTGGTACTCAGACTGGTGACGGTACGTTGCACATCTTTCAGGACGCACCTATCTCTGATCAGTAATGAAATAGGTACCTTCTACACCCCCGGCCTCGGCGCCTGCGGCGTCACGAACACCGCTAGCGATCTCATGGTCGCCGTCTCTGAGACGCTCTTTGACTCTTACCCCGGATACAATGGTGCCAACCCGAACTCTAACCCGGTTTGCGGCAAGAAGATCAAGGCCAGCTGTAAGCACCACTGATTTCTCGACAGAACTTCTCGTATTGATGCAAACTATCTCATTTTAGACGGCGGCAAGAGCGTCACCGTCACCGTCGAGGATCGCTGCACCGGCTGCGCAGAGACCGACCTCGACTTCTCTCCCACTGCGTTCACCGCTCTCGCGGCCGAGTCTGTTGGCAGGATCCACGGCATGACCTGGGTTTGGGCCTAAACACCAGGCTTTCGTCCACGGGCACATGGTCTCCCATAATTATCTTTATTTATTAACCCTGTATCCCAAGTCGCTCCTTTTGGTCTGTAGAGTACCCATACAATCGTTTACTTGAAGCTCATCTGGGATGGGCTTCCGAGCGTGGTGTACAGTACATCTAGCTGATCTATAATCTGAATGCAGCATTTGTTATTAACTCAATATATTGACTCTACGATCCGAATCAGGTTCCAAGTCCCTGTACGAGAAAGTGTCCTTCAATGAAAGCAGCAGTAACACTTATTCCTCAAGTTATACATGCCCCGTTATTGCCGCCAGTGTTCTGCCCACACAACGATCATCCATGTGACAATTTGTGATAATTTCATCTCTGTCTCGCCTTAAACGAGTTGCTCGCTCATAAAAAGTACAACACTGTTCTTGCAACAAACGAGCTTAGTCACTAGTGCTTTGTAATGTCCTTCTATTGCCACTCCAAAATTCGTAAACTTTCACGTGCAATTTGTCTTCATAAAATCAGTTTCATACGGAGATAACGAGGAAAGTGCCATATGGCGCCCGGTTTGCCAGACGCTCAGAAGTTACCGAGTCACTATTGACTAAGCTTCGACGAACACAAATGACGGACTTCCACGAGGTCGTTCCACCAAGTCCTGCATGCTTTAGTTTGCATTTTTTATGCAACCAAGCGTATCAATTACTTTTGCTAGTTCTTGAAGGCGGAATGATTTCTTGGGAGGGCAAGACCACGCTGTCCCTATGGGCCGAGCGCTGGCAGCGGCAAGATATAAGCGCCGCCAGGTACTTCCGTTTTAAACACCAAACAATTGAAACACAGCCACCTTTACTAACCTTTGCATCCGACGACGACGACGTCAACTCACGACTACTCAGAACTTCGATAACGCGAGATATTCGGATCTGAAACTGATCTGAAGGTTCTGGCCGAGGTCATCGCCACTGGATAGTCATGATATCTGTCGGTCAGGCCTGATGTACCGACGTCCTGCAACACAGTTCTCGATGCCAAGTACGCCTCGGAGGCGCTCGGGGGCACGCTGTGCCGTTGCTGTGCCTAGGTCCCATTGATATCGCCCGTTTCCAGCAGTCACCGCTCATACACTCGGAGGAGACCATGCGGTTTAGTAGCAACTACCGGCGAGACATACGAAACGTTCCCAGACAACCATAAGGCATGATGAAAAGGCTGGCACACCATGAGCACAACTCACGAGCCGCTTTCTGTGCAATATGTATGTTTCTGGACAGTTCAATCCACATCTTTTCTGTTCCGCTGATCGAAACTCGGTATATGAACGGACATTTCATGACGGACGCAGAATGTGATCCGTCAAGGCTCTAGGTCTGAACTCGCAAATTATCTCAGTTCATCGTATAACACGATGTAACATCTTAGCAACAAGACCCTGAAGCCCGACTTCATCGTTCACTTCTCTTTGAACAACCCAGACCTTGGCCTTGGAATATGGCCCTGCATGCTCCTTCGTGGCAAGGCACAAGCATGTTGGTCTCGTATGCACTGGTTAGCACCGCTCGGTGTTCTCTGGCGTACAAAAGGGACGCTTCACGAGCGTACAAACTTCACCTTTCCTTCTCACCTCACTTCTCTGCTTCTGGTCAAGCCCACACTCCTTGTCGCATACCGACTTTTACTTTCTTTACACCGACGCCTTTCTACCACTTTCAACATGTTCGTGTCCAAAGCCCTTGCATTATTCGCCCTCGCCCTCGCTGCCAACGCTGCTGCGCTCCCCCAGGCCCGTAGCGAGCCGTCTTACATGCACGGCACCCAGAAGGGCGACGGTACGTCCCTTTCCCCTCACGCATACCTGAGCCACCAAGCTGACGTGACTCGCGCAGCCACCTACTACACCCCCGGTCTCGGCGCCTGCGGACAGACGAGCACGTCGGACGACCTGATCGTCGCCGTCTCCCACTCGCTCTACGACACCTACCCGGGCTACAAGGGCACGAACCCGAACAACAACCCCGTCTGCGGCCGGAAGATCAACGCCCACTGTAAGCCCACCGCCCGATCCATTCCCCCGTTCACCATAGAAGTTGACCGTTGAACCCTACGCTAACTCGCCTGTTTACTATCAGGGGGCGGCAAGAGCGTCACTGTCAAGGTCGTCGACCGCTGCACCGGCTGCGCGGTGACTGATCTCGATTTCTCACCCGCCGCATTCAAGCACCTGTCTCCCCTCTCCGCCGGCCGTCTCCACGGCATGACCTGGACGTGGGCTTGAGCCCCGCGCTTGCATCTCCTAGAAGATTCGTTACAAACTACACTTTCCTTGGGTCTCGCTGGGCAAACACAGAGTATTTATATCGTATTTATTTCCTCAGCGCAATGTATGGGGTGCATCAGTTACTTACGAGTGTTGTATCAATACCGACACTGCTTTGAATGAGAGAACTGGATATTGTGATCATTGCACCTTCGACGCGAGAAAACACATGCAGGTTCGATAAAGAGGAATATAAACCACCTTGTTGGCGACCCCGTCTTCTGTGGCTAGTCTCGCCGCATTCAACGAAACCATTCTGTACATTACATCGACTTCGAAACGCCGAACGCTCTTCCTCCTGAGATATCTCTCGGTTTGAATCACTTGTCGAAGCAAGCGGAGCCTAAATAATCGAGACTCCATAAATACAGTACGTAAGATATCCTAAGATACAGCAGACATTGAGAAATATACCACGGGAAGTCATAAAGCTTTATGTAAAGAGCGCCCCTTTTCATCGAGAAAATAAAATCGTAATCGTCATCCAGACCTACTACACCGCACCACGCGCCGAAGCATTACGCGCCGACGCCGCGCACGACCTGGGGATATGTTGCTGCCACAGCCTGTGGAGTGATGGGTCAGTCGAGTCGGATGGGGACACGGAGAAACAGGAAAGCTAAACGTACAGCGAAGAGCTCCGGCGAGCGAATGGCCAGGACCTGTGGGTCTTCGCCGAGGCCGACGAAGCTGGTGTTAGTGTTCGTTAGTGCAACTAGACAACGGAAGATAGATTGGCAGCAGGAAAATTCACATAGTCGACACACCAGCCTCTATCGACGTTCCAAGCGTCAAAGCTAAAAAGACTGTCAGTCCCGCACGGCCACCAAAGAGAAGGACGAGAGGGGAGACGCACAGCACATGAGCCCGATCAAGAACCCAAATATCATTACGGGGGCCGTGTACGAGCCATCCGAGTTGTACGATGGCTTGTCGACTGCGTCGCCATCGTAAGACGGTATCAGATATCCCTCCTGGTCAAGACGCGTGAACTGAAGAAAGAGGCTTACAATGCAAGTAAAGGTAGCTCAGCAGCGCACACAGTAGCCCGACACAATACCCGCCGAACGCGATAACATGGTTCACGAGCGAGTCGTTCACCAGCGCGTCGATGCCTGCACCAAACACCAAACAGAACAATGTACAAGGGACAACGCGCATCAGCGCCACCGCACGAACGAGGACACAGGGGAAGGAAGAACGCACCTCGGTCCTTGAACATCCTCCACGTGTCCTTGGCCGCGCGGACGTACGGCTTACCGTACAGCGCAATCTGGATGTACGCGTAACGGTTAAAGTACTCGACCATACTCTCGAACCAGGACACGAAGCACTCGGCGCAGCACGCGAGGCACCACAGGCAGGCTGTTCCACCACATAATCGCATTCACAATCCCAGTCACAATCGCAATCGCAATCACACACACAGTAAATGTGAACATCCGCGTCCCGTCAGGAGATTCAAGTAGAGGAAGGGAGGGAGGAGACGCACGGTTCCCGTCCTCCTGCGCCGAATTGCGCAGCGCGTTCAGCAAGAGCCGGATGACCTCGAGAATTGTCACGATGAGCGAGCCCATCGCGATCGAGCCGAGCGAGAACGTCGACGCGCGGCCGAACGCGGAGAGCGTCGGGAAGCTCGGCATCCCGCCCATGTTGCTCGGGCCGAAGTAGTACCAGCCTGCCATTGTCATCGTCGACGCAGCCAGTCAAAAATGAGTTCAACGTGCATGGGAAGAAGGATGAAAGTAACGTACAGCCAAAGGGACCGCCGGCCATTGTGGCGAGCGCGACGTTGCCGACGACCTGCGAGTTCCAGATGAAGGAGACGGCCTCGAAGGCGATCACGCCCGCGACCTTGCCGTCCGAGCACGAGTTGCTGCTCTTGCATTCTGCAAGAGTGCCCAATATATAAGCAGCCCAATCCTCGAAACTCAAACAAGACACGACTCACGATCGCTCCCAGTCGACCACTTCTCGTACCTACCACCCAACCGCCCCCGCCGAGTCAGCCAGCGCATCACCCGGGCACAACAACAGCAACAACAACAACGGCGGGGGAAGACACTCACGTAGCGACAGCGGCAAACACAAACACGACGCAGAGCAGCATCTGCACGAACAGGCCCGCGAACGCGACGACGTACACGGCGAGGTGGTGCTTCGACACGTCGAGCACGACCTTGAGCATCAGCGACGCGAACGGGATGCGCTTCCAGATCCCGAAGTACACGAGCACGGAGAGGACGGCGGCGATCGCGCCGATGATCGCGCCCACTGTTCAATACCAGCCATTATCCAACGCGCTATAGTTAGAATTTTGGATGCTGGATGATGAGGAGGGGGAGGGGCGGACCGTATACTTTCATGTAGAAGAGGTACCCTGCGAAGGCGCTGTTGATCAACCCCGAAGATGCGTGTTCAGCGGCGAATCAATCGCTGGACGATGTACAGTAATAAGTAACACGACGCACACGTTAAGCAGGATCGAAAAGATCATTGTGATGTGCAGAATCGCCTTGGTGAAGATGCGCACGATGAGCAGGAAGATGGTGGATATGACGAGGGCTGCGCCCGTGACGGCCAGCAAGAGGTACAGCGTTTGTCTACCGGCGCGCAGCAGAGGCGCGAATTGTGAGCACTCGTGTAAGCACGCGTCATGACCAGGTGGGATGGGAAGGAGAAGCGCACTTGTTGAGCGTAACACCTTTATCGTTCGCATCGTTGAGGTCCTTGCTCAGCCCGCCGTCCTTGATCCACCCATAGATCACCCACGCAGACAACCCGATGAACCCTATAAACTGTGTGCGTCCACAGCACACCGCGTCCACATCCATAGATCAGCTCCACGCGCCCACACTCGACCCAAGAGTGACAGTACACACCTGCGCGAGGAACAAGATCAACACGATCGGGTTCTGCACCTTCTTCTCCGGCTTGAACCGCTGACTCGACCACGGCGACCCAGCGCCGTACCCTCCTCCCCCTCCCCCGCCCCCTCCCGCTCCCTGGTATCCTCCATACGCCGTCTGACTGGGGGGTCCTCCTGCGTACGGCGGCGCGTACGGCTGCGAGAGGCCGGGCTGGTACCCCGCGGGGTCGTTCAGCGGCTGGTAGCTGCCGCGGCTCTGGTCGCCCATCTGGATCCAGTGTCCATTCTTCGTGTCCCACTCGGCCATCGTGCGCGTGAGTGCCTGCGAGTGCTCGTGGGGCTGGGTGTCGTAGAAGTCGATTTGACGCGTAAGAAGAACGATCTGGGGAGCAGAGACAGTGCAAGAGAGGGAAAAGAGAAGGAAGCTCGTTTCTATGTGCGCACTGCGCGTGGAGGGAAGAGCCGTCAAGGGTTTGCAATATTACATATATACGTCCTGCACGCGGCAATCCTTACCCCTTCCTCCTGGCACAGCTCCGTGCACTTCGCTCATCCGCACCCCAGATGGAGATCAAGTGGCAATTCGGCAACTCTCATCACCAGGCTGTACCGCGCCAGACAGACACAGGCAGTACCATACCAGTCTCGCGGACAGCCTGCCGGCCATTATGCATTATGTATACCATCCGCCTATAGGAACGTGTCTTGCTTCCTCTCTGCATCATGGTTTATAACTGGGCTTGAAACTTCATCCCGATGACGGAAATCCAAGTTTCTTTCACGGCCAACAACGACGGGCAGCATCAAAACAAGCACCACAGCGCAAAAATAGAGCCAAGCAAACGAGCGCCCGTAAAGCGCCTGTGCTCCTCTCGACCGCACCGCCACCTCCGGCCCGCGGATCGCGTCGAGGCTTCTCCATTCAACTCACACAGCCGCCTTGAAGTGCTTGACTCACCCATCATCGCATCTCAACACGGAGACCTGAGTATGGAGCCACAGGAGTACTCTCCTCCACAGCGGAACGACCAACACCAGAAATCCGTACCAGTAGATAGTAAGAGAGCAAGAATAACCATTGAATCAGAAGTTGTAGGCGACCGTGGACTCGCATCAGCTCGCGCGCTGAATGCTACGTGTTTTGCTTCGAGTGATCGCCATAGTTAGAATCACAACAAGTTCACGAGAAAACTTGATTTCTCTACTGACCCTGAAGATGTGCTTGAAACATCGCATGTTGAACATGATCGGCCTTGTACTTCAGCCGATAGCCACGCTCCGCGGTATTGGGAACAGGGATAGAATCTAAGAGCTAGCGGGGTCACTAACGTCTACTCACCTCCTAGTCTTCTTCTGGTTTCTGTCGCAGGGAACTGGCTCACAACTGAATGAGCAGCACGTGTTTATCAGCGCGCAGGGAAAGGGTTTCCCAAATCCTACGAAGAGGATGAAGAACGTATGCATTGCGTGTGGTGCAAATGAATGTGATATGTGCGTGCTACAGCGTACATGATGCGGGGCTAGATGTGGACGTGGATGGTAGATGTTGCAAATGATATGAATGACGATGAAACTCGACGCAAAGATGCGCGCTCGGAGACGGCGATATACGAACGTGTGCGCGCTAGAGCGCAAAATGAAGAATAAAAACGCAAACAGGGAGACCTCTCAGCTCCTAGACCATATGGCAGTCGACCACACCCCTCGCCTTGACGCTCGTCGCCGCGTCCTGCCCCTCAAACGCGCTGATGTTGACGCGCTTCTCCAAGAGCAGCGGACCGCGCGTGCCGCGCACACGGAGAAAAGCGAGCAGCTCAGAAGCGAACTTGAAGACGATCGCGTGCGCGCGCTGGTGTCCCCTCCGGTACGCAAACGAGTCATCCGAGTCCAACGAGCTGGAGCGCGAGCTAGAGCCTGAGCTGGACCTAGAGCTGGCGCGCGAGCTATAAACAGACTTTGGAGGAGACGCGGGAAGGGTCCCGCTCCCGCTGCAGGACTCGCGACGACGTGGAACTTCTTCGATCACGTCTTGACTCTTGACAACAAAGAGATCCTCGTCCCCCGCTGAGAAATCCTCGTCGTCAAAGAACGACGCCCCGCTCTCCCCGCCCTCGTCTCCATTCCGGTTGGCAGAAAGGAGGTCAGGCGTAGAATCGACCGCCTCGCCCCATGTCGTCGTTTCTTCAGCATCAGCCGCCCAGTCCGTGATATCGACACTCAACTCGGCCCTCGAGAAGCGCTTAGAGAGCGTTCGCGTCGGTCGTGATGTACGACCGGACGGCGCGAGGAAGTCCGTGAGCCTGTTCGTGCTGCCCACGGATGCGAGCGTGAAGCCGAGATCCGTGCTCGTGCTCACACGCAGTCTGGCGAAGCTGCAGCTGGGGTCCATGGACTCCAGGGACGCGGAGTCGCTGCTCGTGTTCGTGTCGTAGAACGCGGTCTCGTTGAAGTCGTTGGTGCTTGGCGCCTGGAGTAGGAGGCTCGGGACGGGCATTTCGGACGCAGATGTGAATACCGCGTCTTCGTTGGCCTTGGGGGATACATGCAAGCGGTGGTGAGCATGTGGCATACGAAAGCAATCAAGAGTATTGTCAGGGAACGCACCTTGTTCGTGTACCGCGTACCCTCCATATTGATGGTTACAGACCGGATTCTGGGCGACCCGGATTCCGATCCTGACCGCGGCCTGGACACAGAGGCTGGCGCAGGGACAGACAGCGGGGGAGACGGGCAGCGCTGTGCGTCGCCAGATCTAGGAGGAGGCGTCTCGCCGCGCAAGCAGTACCGCTCGTACCAGTCCCCGAGCACGAAGTGGGTGTACGGGTCCATTCCGTCTGTCTTTTTCTCGTTCAAAGTCGATGGGCGAACCTCGCCTCGTCCCGATGTGTCGTGGTTCCAAGTCCACCTCCTTGCCAGCAGCTTCCCCCACCATCCATCCGAATCCCGCTTCTGTATATCAAGCGAGTCGTCAGAGCCGCAAGCGAATACCCGAGATCCCTTTCTGTTCCGTGGAGAATGATAGAGAGAGCTGCCCTCGAGGACGGAAGAGCTAGACCCTGACCCAGAAAGAATGATGAGCTGCCGTTTCCTCCGGCGGTCCCACCAGATGTAGGCGATGCCCGGTACGACTACGCAGAGGAGTATCACGGAGCTGACGATGAGCATCGTCTTCGCTGTCGGGTGAAGCATGGGCAGTGCGGGTCCAGCGGGGTCGCTGCCAGAGGAGGCGGAGGCGAGTATGGGAGCGGGAATGACAGGCATATTCTGCGACATTAGCAGAAGCGTGGAGTCGACGGGAGAGAGCGGGCGCCGAGTTGATGGTTGGGACGACTTGTATGGAGCGAGAAGAAGACGATCAGAGGTGGAGGATGACTTGGAGCAGACTCTTGCGACAACGTGGTGCGGGGACGTGTCCAGAGAGAAACGTTTGAGCTCAGGACATGCGGGACGAGGGAGAGAAAGAAGAGGGAGAACGAGATAACATTAACGTTGCAAAGACATTCAAGTCCGCGGAGGCTGACAACGCTGACGTTGGAATTCCAATCCAGCGCTTGTCCGGCCCGGGAACAGGCCATTGTTCAGAGATCCTAGCCAGCGGCATGGGGGCACGAAAGGACAGTTCCGAACTCTGTCGCATAGAATAAAGAAAGGAGATCAAAGGACGACAGATGAAAAGACTGAACAGTGCCCTAACTCCTAACCCTAGTGTGTGGTCTGCCCAAGTTGATCATTTTTCGTTGTAACCCCCTGACGCTCTCCGCACCCATCATGGCACCAGCAGCCCCCAAAGCAGGAGCACGGAAACGTAATAGAAAACGAAAGCGCAGAGCTTACACCTCCTCTTCTTCCTCGGACGACGCCAGTGACTCCGACTCGAGCGCCGCTTCCGCTGCGTCACCTCAAAAGAAACCACCAGCACCAGCTAAACCCGAAGCGCCCACCGACGACTCTGAAGACTCGGGGAGCTCGTCTGACTCCTCGTCCTCATCAGAAGACAGCGATGAAGACTCGGACGAGGACGCAGGCCAGCTCATAGCCACGCCCGCGGACGCAGCCTCGGCGCCCAAAAAGCCCGCGCGCAGGCCGCGCTCGCCGTCTCCGCCCCCAACCAAGCGCGACATCCCGCCTTTCCTTCCGCCGACCTCGGCACCCGGTGCGGCAGAGAAGGAGCAGGCGCTGAGGGACAACTTTAGGCGGTTCTGGATGGCGAGTATCGCGGAGGGGTTCAAGGATGATCTAGAGGAGATCCGCAAGGTGCGTTTGCTGTGGTGCTCTCCTGTACTCTTCCTATTAACCATTCTGCCATACATAGGAGCCTAATCTGGGGCCGTCGAGGCTGGCACTGCTCATTGACTCGCTCGCGTCGGGTGCGGATGTATTTGGTGCGGAGGGAGACGTAAATGAGATGGAGGTGGTTCTGAACGCGGACAGCTAGTGTTGTATTGTGAGCCACTGACTTATACGCGGATTGTATAAGTTCTAATGCTAATTGAAACGGCAGTTTCCTTGCTCTCATATTTGCTCTGCTTCTCTACTTGGCCAAGAACCGCACCACCACGATGCTCATCCTATAGCGTCTACATCTCAATCGCACTCCTCATGAGCATTAGACTTGACCGTAAGTAGGTACGATATTATAACCCCGCGATTTTAAATGCACCCCAAAAGGCGTCGTCTATATGATGGCCTCACGCCGCTCGCCGTATATGCAGCGCCAATCCTCCGCCGTCACCTTGCTGAACAATACCGAAACTCTTGGAAACCGACACGACCGCGATCGGATCCTCATCAACCCCATTTTGACCTATCTGCGACAGCCCGAGCACGAGACGGTTGACTGCGATAGCGAGGAGAGTAAACCAGATTCCAACCGCAATAGGGAGAAGCTCTCGTTTGATCGGAAACAAGATGAATGCTAGGAGCGTCGAGAAGAATGTACTTGGGCGCAAACCCTAGTCAGTCAAGATAGTATCGAGAGCGCCGGTGCGGAGTTTACCTGAGGTAACACAGAAACGTTCCTTGCGCTATGGTCCGCATGAGGCTCGCGCCGGTCCAGCTCGCGTTCATGACGCGCATGTGGTAGCTAGCGCTCTTTGCGCCGACAAGCAAAACGAGTATAAAATCGAGAACCATCAATGGTATACTGAGACAAGAGTGAGAGATCGAGTGCCCTATCATCCATACGACGAGCGCTTACCACGACACATACTCCATCAGGCTGAGATAGGTGACATCACACAGCCCGTCTTGATCTCCCAGAACTTAGGCGAAAGCGTTCCTGAGTCAGTGGTAAATAATGGACGCTCACAACGTACCTTTACTCATAATTGCGTCGGCTAACGACATCCCTATGAACATTCCGCCGCAAATCACGAAGATAACTGTCACAGGGATAACAACAGCACGATCTATCAGCGGTTATGAGTAAGGGCTGAGAGGCTCGGCCAGCAAACACGGTCACGCACTGAACGAGTAGATAGCGAAAAGGTGATATAAAAGTATGACTTCGTGTCCCCCTTGGTGAGCACTTGCACTGACTTCGCTTATTTTCGAAAGACTGCTGACCTTCTGCCGTGGCCCATGAGATACTCGCTAGAAAATCTTTGGTTCGGACACTACGATGCGATCCATATCTTTTCCTAGTGCTGATTCCACGTGGGAATTTCGAGAGATCATGTTCCTTTGCCATAGCCTTTCGGCCTGTATAAAGACTAGTACCCATTAAAGTTGAGCCTGCAGATAGAAGCTGCTTGCTTCAAGTGTCTCATCCTTCCCCAGCGACATATGTCTTTTCATGTGAACGGAAGCGCCACAGGTATGATAGCGGCAGCAACAGAGGCGGCGGGGTGGGCCGCTCTTGTCGATGCGATGCAGACTTGGACTGCTGTTCAGTATGTTTCCTGTGAGTTTCCGGGTTTAATGTACATGCTCTGCAAATATTCAGCTGCATGCAAATGACTGTCGCATTCATGAAATACAGGCGCGTTCATTACGCTGTATGCTTGGGATTTTTGTGAGTCAATGGTGTCGATGGTAGCCTTCGCTATGTCCCTCAGTTCTGACCACGCCTCTATCAATTGGGCAGTGTTGATGTTCTCTGAAGAGGTGATCATTCAGACTTTGTGCGCATCTAATAGTCCGTACATGCTGACAGCTTTCTATGTATCAGGTCGCTTTATGGGTGAGCGTTTTAGACAAACTCACATTTTTCCATAACAAGGAGCTAAACTTCAACGACCAGGGGACAAGCTTGAAACTTCCGAAATTGCTCTTCTTCTTCGTACGTATGAGTCGTCTCTTGTCCACCACGCATCTTAATGTATAGCAACGCAGAACCGATACTTCTCCATCGCTGCCGGAATATATTGGTTTTGCTGTAAGTGCAGGCATCGCCAACTCTTGTCCTCACGGGCTGTTGCGGGAATGTAACACGGGTTATGAACAGGCAATAGCTCCAGCGTGCCAAAAACATTTACAATGTGAGTTTTCTTTTCCTGACACGACGTGTTGTACATCACTAACTGTGAATAGATGTGAGTCCCTTGCCAACGAAGCACTGACATATGTATGCTTTCTACCTCGCTAATCCATGGCTGCTTGACTCTTGCTTACTACTAGGCCAAGCCTTTGACACGACACTAGCCATCATGTGTACGTTCTCTCTTAAAACACGGAATGATCAGTTACAATCATTCCCATGCGCATGGCCCATGATGTGTAGCCTGAGATCCGACGGACACTCGCTGGGACGTTGGTTACAACGAATAATTTCAACTGGAAAGGCCTCACCCTCGAGAGCGTACTTGGAGCTTTAGCACTCTGGCACCGGCTCAAAAGACCCAAAGGATCCATCTGCGTGTTGTTCGATGATGTCGTGCGAATATTTGAATATTGAACACAGACCGGGTCGATCGGGAAAAGTCGTGATGAGCCTGCTTTTCTGAGTTTTCCAGCTACCAGATTGCGAATATCTAGCTTCAAATGACTCGACGCCACCGCTATAAGACCTTGGGGCTTCACATGCACACGCACACTTGACCATCGTTCACACATGTGTCCCATTTATAGCACCTCAGTACAGCATAAAGGACTGTCCGACTGGTATTTGGACGAGTGTATGATCAAATTACTAAAATATGAAAAGACAAATTCATCTAGCATCAGCCAGGAAGCTGCATAGCGGCGGTCCGCGTGTATTTTTCTAATGGACACTGCAAAAAACATGTACCGTTGGGTTAAGAAGGGTATAAACACGCGCTTGAAGGAAGAAGAAACGAATCCCCGTTTGAATACGTTTTGCTTTGGCTTAAATTTACTGAAAACTCTAAAACGGGTAGGCAGTTGTTAACAGGGAGCCTCGGCGAGATTATATTCGGAGACGTAGGGTGGAGCAGGGGCCTTTGGACGATAACACTGCGGAATGCCTTTCTTCTCATGGCACCGGCGAGCATGGATCATCACTGGCTCAGCCTCAGTTGTTGATTAACAAACCTGAACGGCCGATCATGCGAAACGGCAAGGCAGACAGCACATTGGAAGGTGGAACGGTGAACGATGGCGCAAACGAGTGTCTGCCTCACGCCCAAAATAAAACAGAAGACTGTACCCCGCTGAGCGGAGGGTCCGACTCGATTCTGACACTTGAGCACACTCGACAAGTTCTCCGCAACGTTACAATATATAACCCGATAAATATCCTTTACTACAACCCGATGGTATAGAACATGCAAATCCCATGGTATTGTCTCCTCAACTCCTTCCTTCATATTATTCCGTCGTCCTCACCCGGAGGCGTCGAAACCGTCCGACTGTACCCCGCTCAAGGGCAGAAAGTGACGGTGTAGTCGGTGCTGGCGCTGTACGCGCAGGTCCAGAGGGCGGTGCCGGAGGACTCGTCGTAGGCGTACGCGTACGAGTTGGGGCAGCTGCTCTTGAAGTAGTCGTAGTGCGCGACGCCGGACGGGGGGCACGTCGCGGCGGTGTTGTGCGAGCCCGAGCAGCAGTTGGCGGAGTCGGCCTGGTTGCCGTCGAGGTTGGCGTAGCAGGCGGACTTGCAGCCGACGACGGCGCCCGAGCTGTCGGTGGGGCCGGCGATGTCGGAGGGGCCTGGATGATAGGCGAGAGGTTAGGATGGAGAAGGAAGTGGTGTAGAAAAGGGAGGGAGGGAGGAGACGTACAGTTGGGGTTGAGGTCAACCGGGCACGAGGCCTGCGAGCAGCCGGCGGTGTTGTCGATGGCCATGGGGATGTTGAAGCCGTCGACGAGGGAGACGTCGTAGTAGTCCATGTTGTTGGCGTTCAGGGTGAACTCGGCGAGCGAGGCGGGGGGGACACCGGGGTCGGTGCACAGGAGGCCGCCGTTGCAGCCACCGTCAACGCAGGAGTTGGGGCCGGGGTTGGTGCTGAAGTCGCACTCACGGCGACCCCAGATGCGACCGGCGGTCCAGTTGTCGGGGACGTCGAAGGTGACGGTGTTGCCGGAGTCGGCCTCCCAGCCGGTGGCCTGCGCGGGGGCGTCACCGGAGCCGGTGTAGAGCTAAAAACGACAGGATCAGCACAGGAAAGAAAGCGAGTCTTCAAACGGAAACTTACACCGGGCCAGACGGTGTACGAGCACTTGTTGGTGACGGTGATGGAGCGAGCGGCAGCGCCGGACGCGAGAGCGAGGGAAGCAGCGACGATGGCAGTCTTCATCATGATGAATGAGTAGGAAGGTTGTGAGAGAGGTTAAGAGACAGTTGAGAGTGGAACTGTGTTCTGAAGTTCTGAGGCGAACTGGCAAGGCCTTTTATACGAATTTCGTACCATGACCGAGTTGCTAGAGAGGTTGCAATCGCAAGGCACGGCGGTGCATGGGGAGGCGTAGTGTCTGCTGGCAAAATAGCTTGGCGCGGCGGGGCCACGAAGCCAGGCACAATTCTGTATGGGTGACATTGAGTTGACATAGAACGACGTCAACGCTAACATATGCTTCTCGGGGAACGAGCACAGGAACCTTGGGATGTTATCATCGCCCTCGATCGAGCAGGGGCGCTACCGAGGTTATTGTCGACCACCTTGGTTCGACTATGAGTACTCCACCGATCGAGATGTTGGAGTGAAGACCGCAGCGATGTAGCGATCCCTTTGTTCTGAGCGTAGGGTCCACCAAGGGTCCGTGAATGGCGACTCCACCTCAGGAAGCATCCGCAGCGCAATGCCAGCTCAAGACGACTGGGAGAGACATGGATGTTTGCGAGGTGTTGGGGCGAGCATCGTCATGGTGTCTCGACGGTCGCGCTCTTGGCCTCTTGGCCTCTTGGCGTTGAGGGTACACGGTGATGGATGATTCGCGTCTTTTGACAGACCCCACGGAGTGACAGAACCCGTTCGGCGTTAGAAACGACGTCATTAGGCACATCTTTAGCCAAAGAAGTCGTATGAGAGCCTCAAAGCTGAACACCAGGAGATACCAGGCGGCCAAAGAACAAAGGAGATTGGTACTGAGGACATCTAGGGAGAGGTAGTCATCGCGCCAAGACGTTTTCTAGTCCAAAATAGGCCAACGAAAGATGCAACCAGCTTCCGAACCCCGAACGTTCTGCGTCGCACCCATGTGCCGCGGAGTTTGAAACGTTAGCTTGCCGGCCCCACTCCAACGCGGTGGGGGCACGATAGCTCGCCGGCGTCTGCTGTGCTGTGTGCTCTTGGTGCGCTCTGTCTGTGATCTATGAAGGTCAAATGATGATGCCAGCGTACGTTTCAGCTTGTTTCATTGAAAGCTAGACGTGAACTGAGGCGAAAAGTGTCTGCAGACCACAAGTGCCAGCACAAATTCTTGTCTGACACCTCCGAAGAGCTCCGAAGTCTTCGTCGCGGTTGCAAGTCCATCACCGAAGACTGCCTGTAGTCAACTGATAGCCCTCCGACGGGCTTTGACCGTTTTCTGTATAGGCGACCATGTTCTTCAGTGTTCGCTCGCGTTCGATACCCTGATGCCGAGGGTGTCGACATTTTATGAAGGCGCCCTCATGGGCGAACAAGGTATCCACGAAACGACTATATTAGAAAAGATCGCGCACAAACATCGGGAAACTGTTTACGACGACCTAGTACAAAAATCGTTGAATTGGGTGAACAAACGCGAGACGGTACGTCGCTTCCACACACCAGACGCCCCAACGTCTGCATCAGGTCTTCGGAGCGATGGATAACGACATGTGTTCAACGAGATCCGGGATATCTTTGTAACCAAAGCTATCTTGTTCCAGCTCGCCCAGGAGCTCAAAGATCACCGCCGTCCGAAACTCGGGGTTATAGAACGGTAACGGAATGTCCACGCAAAACTGCAGATGGGGAACATCGGTGTGCGTAGCCAGAATCGTCTCCGTCCAGGGGATGAACGTCGTAGGCGGACCCCATTGCACGCGGAGGCTGGGCGTAAACACGGGACGGCCCTGTGTGTTCCAGAGCTTTACGAAGGACGGGCGCATGGATAGGCACGGGCGAGGGCGCGTGTTTTGCGCTGCGCTCCAGGCGCGCCAGTATGTCTCTAGAATCGGCATGAATGAGCGAAGGACCTCGGCGGGGGTAGCGTTTGTCGGCAGGTCTGAGGGGATCTGGCGGACGCTCACGAGGACTTTGGCATGGGCCGGGACGTTTATGCAGGACACAAAGGCGTTGCAGCGTTCGACGGTGTCGAGCAAGCATAGCTCCCTGAGGCGTGGCAGGTCCACGAGAGGTAGATCCGTGAGCGATGTGTCGTCCACTGAGGGTAAGGCACATTTCAGTGTCAAAACCTGGAGGTATGGTAGGACTCCAAGGACTCCAAGTAAGGTCGGCAGATCTCCCGTGGACTGTCTTGAAGAGAAATGCAGCATGTGCAAGTTCACTGGAATCCCGTTCCAGAGCGTGTTGCACCCGATGAGGTTTAGATAGAGAACCGTACGCGGAAAATGGGGCGGAAGCCGGATGACAGACAGATCTCCCGTCGGACCGCGGGGAGGATTGCAAGTGAGAAACACCAGACTAGCCGCATTCCGTAGCAGATCACCGAGCACTTGGCAGTTGACGTTCGTACACCTAGTCAGATATCGCAGCTCTAGGACGCGCGGCATGTGCCAGCCGAGCAGGGTGTACCTGCGGTCACTGATTCTAGCCCCGTTGCTTCTCGGCGCCGCCGATCTATCCCAGTGCACATGAGACGGCCCAGTCTCGACGAGTATCCCGACGTTCCCAGCCGCGGACCGCAGAAGCACCGCCTCGACCATGTCGTAGCTCCACCTCAGAGAGACGTTCCGCCAAAGCGCCGGTGTATAGATAGCGGTGTAGCGCCACTGCCTGCAGACGTGCGTGATGACCGACATGAGCTGCGCGCTGTCAGGGCGTGGGGACCGTGAGCTGCGCTGCTCAAAGGCCCAGTCGAGATAGTCTTTGAAGATCGCGATCAGGAGCGTGCGAGGGAGTACAGTGGCGGGGACGTTCCATTTGCGCTGGGTGAGTGCAGCCAGCGAACTTGAATGGAGGGGCGGCGGAAGCTGGCTAGGGTACAGTGGCACCGGTGCTCGCAAAGCCATGGGGGAGGATGGGTAACGTGGAGAGGGAGTGAAGGGGGATGGAGGCAGTGGTCCTACCAAGACGGCGCGCATGGTATTGCTTAAGTATCGTAGATATTAGAACAAGGTGCGCCTGAGATGGCGTCAGAGGCAAACACGAGACCAGACTAAGATGGCGTCAGATGGTGACTAGACACAAGAAACATGCCCGAGATGGCGTTAGATGTGGATACGGCATCGCGCTACTGGTCCCAAGATGACACACGTGGCTCGAGTCGTTGTATTTATGTCCTTTGTACTCGAGTCCATCTTCCGGTTTGCTTTGTGAGTCGTGAACAAGGTTTGTTAGGGAGGGTCGGCTTTCGGTCCGCTTGGCTGCACGTGTTTTTCTCTGGGTGTTCGTAGCAAAGTACGCCTGTAGTGTCGACGGCGAACAAGGTGAGTGAACCGCTACAATTTCCGAGTCCAATGTCACGCGTCAACTCTAGAGATCGCTCGAGACATGTCGGAGTCCTAGAGTCAGAGTCAACCGTCAACGCGTCAACGCTTCAGCACATGTTCACGAGTGGCGGAGACTTGAAACTCCGGTGGCAAATTCCGTGACGGCGAGGCGCCGTCATTTAGCCCAACGCTTGTGCTCAGCGCTGAGAGTACTCAACGTCAACGCGGACCTAAACACAATGTCGACCGTCTGCCTGGGCAAGTAGATCAGCTTATCGTACAGAAAATGCTTATGTTGCAGGATCTTGTGTCCACTTGTGGCGGCGAACATGCCACTGACGTTTAATGTGACATATGCAGCAGTCGTCCTTGGTCATCAGGTTCTGGCCTTCTGCGTCGATGAACACCGATAAACAACGGAGGGTGAGAGCTAAAAGTATTCATTGGACCGGTGATTCTGAGTGGGTTTCTCGCGGATCTAACTCAAAGGATCATCCGATAGGCGTAATAGCATCGAGGCACCCGATGCTACCGGCGGAGCACACCGTCAGCGCGTGGCCGATGTGTGAGTTTACGTACTTCAGGGTTTTAGCAACAGCTTCTAAGACGCACCATCTCAAGGTACTGGTGGTCATGTAGTTGCCAACGTTTGTGTACTTGATCTGCTCCCCTGAATCCAGCAAGCAGAAGTTCCATTCCTCGAGCAACACGGTGCAGCTATCTCGTCGCTGAATACAAAGTCCCCAGAGGGCACGTACTTGGCTTTTCGTCTTTCACGGCTGTGCAGCAGCGTCTTCTCCATGTCCGACATGCGCCCACCATCAAACTAAGGCGCCGGCGGGGTCGGTGCGATGATACCAGCGGCAGGTCGGGGCTGCACGCTTCCCCGGCGTGCTCATCTCCCGTGCATCAACGTTGAGCTAAGCGCGGGCATTGATAGCCTTCGTGGTAAGGCACGATCAAATATGTCTCGAGCTCCCGCATTTAAAAAAGCGATTTTGTCTTGGAGAGTATCGACATCTTTTTCTCCTCACATCCTCGACTTCTCGGTCTTTCGTCGCTTCAACGAAGCTTCCCTTCCACTCCTTCACCAAGTCGCTCTTTATTGGTTCTCACAAAACTCCCAACAAACCCGAGTAAACATGTTCGTATCCAAAACTCTCGCTTTCTTCGCCCTCGCCGCTACTGCCAACGCCGTCGCCATCCCCGTCAACCTTGCCACTGCCGATGCGCAATCAAGCCCGTCGTACATGTCTGGTGTTCAGACCGGTGATGGTGCGTTCATTTCAAACTATGTTGCGCCCGCATTCGCATACCTAACGCGCCAATGGCGCGACATAGCGACCTGGTACCAAACCGGCCTGGGCGCATGCGGCGTCGTGAACAAGAACACAGACTTCATCGCTGCGGTCTCGCACTCCCTGTTCGACACCTACCCTGGCTACAGCGACGGGAACCCGAACGATAACCCCGTCTGCGGGAAGAAGATTAACATGCACTGTTAGTCATTTCTTCGCTTTCTTTTTAGATCAATCGAGCATGAGTCATGGCATGGTACTAATTGAATTACCCAGATGGCGGAAAGAGCGTGGCCGTCGAGGTCACGGACCGCTGCACGGGGTGCGCGACGACGAGCCTCGATTTATCTCCCAGCGCATTCCAGCACCTCGCTTCGGAGTCTGCCGGGCGCCTCCACGGTATGACCTGGGAGTGGGCTTAAGCTTGTTCTCGTCTGGAAGCACTGCAGTTGTCAGCTGTTCGATTGCTATAGGTATTTATTTCGCGTGAATGAAGGTGTTTTGAGTTTAATGCTGGGTTACTTGGTATATACACGATGCTGTTGTATTATGCCAGTGTGTAATCGGGACATATGTCTTTCGGGATTTGGTATATTAAGATGGACGTTTCGATTTTCTGTCGCCGCGAGATAAATTGGTCAAAGGTTTAGGAACATCATAAAAGGAAAGGCAAAGCAGTTCATATTGTTGTACGTTCTGATAGCCACCACCACTCGATTCCTGTCCGAGGTGAGTTCTGCAATCCTTGACATTCAGTGGGTTCAGTGGTTGTAGGTATAGACCACTAAAGCGAAGCAAGCCATCACAATTAGCACATACTTCCGCCCAACACAAAAAGGGACCTACCCGTGCTACCCACATTGCCCGAACCACCGATCTGGACCGTGTTGCTCGCCGCCTGCCAATTATGAGGCCCGTCACCGGCGTTCGAGAAAAAGTTCGACTCGGAGCGGGAGTTATTACCATCCGATCCTGGATAGACGCGCTCGTTGACGACGGTGCCGTGTCTATCAGCGTTAACGTGGTATGCTACATGCGACACATCCTTTAGTATGTTATTTAGGCAGGGACAAACAACGGAATACTTACTGCTTCCAACATTACCGCGTCCGCCGCGTTGGACCGTTGCGCCGGCAAAGGCCGGCCCATCAAAGGCGGGGAAGGTGCACCCGTAGACAAGCCCGTTGCCTACGATGTTGACGGAGCCGTCGGGGCCATGGAAGATGCCGCCTTCGCCTTGAGCTCGAGTATAGGAATTAGCGCCGCGTTGGTTGTGGCTCTGGTTACCACTCTGGTTCTGGGTGCTGGGCGGGGACGTGCGCGGAGACTGCGGTGGAGAGTTCGTCTGGCGGGTACTTGCGCCGGTGTTTGCAGCTTGCGCTGCTGGACGGGGCTGGGATGCGGCTTGAGGTTGAGGTTGAGAGCGAGCCTGAGGCTGTGCTTGGAGAGTAGGTGTTTTGTTCGTCGGGGCGGACGCAGTCGAAGAAGACGCGGTTTGACCACGACTCGGAGCCTTGGGCTCGCACTTGCAGCACCTGCTGGATGGTACTGCGGAGCTGATGTCACCTGCCTGGTCGCCGCGTGTCTCCGTGCTGTATGAAGGAGGAGAAGTGCATCAGGAAAACCCTGAGTGTAGATTTTCTGAGAAATTAGCAGATATCTCTGGGATTTACTAGAGATCTCAAGAAACGCCGATTCCTTAACAATCCATGGTCCCCTATGAATAAACAGACGGAAAACCTCAGAGATCCCAACCATTTCCCATCGATTTGCGAAGAACGGAAAACAATTATCATTCGCCGGAAATATAATGTAGTGTAAACATTGGTGATATTAGGTAATGAACGAGGACGTCTGACGAGGTGGGAGATACATACAAGAATGTAATGCACTAATTAGAAGGATAGAAATGAGAACAGAGCGATAGGAGTATAATAAACAGATGAGCAAAGATGAGAAGAGAGCGGGAAGGGAATACACAACGTCGGCGAAGGAAGCTGTTGTTTACTCATCTGGGATGCTGTTCCACTGGTCGTCGGTGATCAGCTCAGATGCAGCTAGAATCTGTTCTGAAGCTGCCGTGACGTTGGTTTGAGAATGAGAGTCTTCGATCCCCCTATAAGCAACATTAGCACTGGAGTCGAAGAAAAGAACAAATACTGCGCTGAATAAAACGACGTACATGGCAAAGCGATATATATCATGCATGACACGATGAAATACCTTGGGTTTCTTCTTCTGCAGGTCCGAAAGCAGCTGGAGCTGTTGTTCATACAAGCCTTGAAGCGATTCCCCAGCAAACTCGGTGTTCTTCGAGTGAAGAAAGTCTTCAATAGCACTAGCCACCTAGAATATAACGATGTTAGGCATAACAATAAGTCATTAATGGGGTTTCCTACTGCAACCGATGCGAGCACCACCATCGAGGCGGTGGCCTCAGTCTTACGAGGCTGGGACGGGCGATTGCCTGGGCGAGATGGGAGTTTACTGGCAAACTTGAGGCCCAGGTTGTTATGCTGGGTGCGTGGGGCAAAGAACGCGTCCTTGACGACCTCAGCAATGACGATGTTCTCGAATGGGCGGAGCCGGTCAGCATTCCCTGTCTGGTATGAACTACAATTAGTTAGGTTCACCGACATGAACAGGATCACCGCACCGAAGACGAGGGGGGGAAGAGGTAACCCTGAGTGAACAACAGCTGAGATATGTCCATCCGAGACATCCCGCTGAGCCTCAGGATGCGAGGGGCAATGATGGTTGCAGCTTTCTTGATGCTGCAGCGGGCGGTACCAAGCCGGTCCGCCGTCTTATGAGAGAAGTAAACAGACAAGAATACAAGGGGAGTAGCTGAGGACTCACATAGGCACTGAACGGCTGTTGGTAGAGTTTGAATGAGCCGTCCTTGAGGCGGTGACCGACGTCAAGGTGGCCACCAGAGCCAAGATTATGTGCCTCAGTAATCAGGCCTTGAAGCGCAATTTCCTCGAGGCCGCGAGGTGTCATTGGCCTAAAAACGTAATCAGCCACACCTAGCCCTTCCGCCTTAGCTACATCAGCGTCGAACGTCTCGGTGCCGATGACCAGGTACTCTTTTGCCACCAGGATGCTACCTTGAATGACCTTCTGTATGAAGGGTGACTGCCTCTTGAGGCCGATTGAGACACCTGACTGGTTATCCTCATTTGCGAATTTAAGGAAGATCTTCGTGCGCGGGAGCCATGGCTGAGGGTGGTTGTCGGCCGAGTCATTGTTGCCATCGTGATACTCGTCTTTGGCACGATCATGAGTACTTGAGGCAGACCCGCGCATCCACGATCCTTTCTCACGCTGGCCACCCTCAAGCACCTTGGGGAGCTACGCAACGTGAAGTAAATTGACGGCTAAGTACCGAAAGGACAAACACTCACTTCATTCTCGAGCTTCGTACGGCGATGCCCCGTCAGCTATGCGTATAGGTGAGCCAGCTATAGTAGTAACCGATAATGTTGGTAACATTTACCTGTGCCCCAGCAGAGATTTCGACTGCTAAGTTCTCAGTCACGGTTGCAGGCGGAGGTACTCTCAAATCTGTACGTTTCTCCGAGTCGGGCCCATGTCCTTTGGTACTGACAACACGAACAGCCTAAAGCAAGTCTGCGGTCAGTTTATTGATAATAAAAGCAGAGAAATAATGTCATCTAACTTCATATCGCAGCTGCTTTGCTGGTATGAGCTCATCCTTATCTTCGACTAGGCCCTCATCCGTGTCTAAGTCTGACGTCTGCCCAAACTCAGAAGTGGAGCTCAGCTCATCGTCAAGAAGCTCCGACGAGATTCTTTGCAACAAACTCTCATCTCCCTCATCACCATTAACCTGCGGCATGAGATAGGTTGGTGCAACCGCCTTCTTGGATCGCTTGGGGGGTCTCTGCTGACTTTTGGGCACAGCAGCGGCGCTCACTTGGCAAAAACATCAGCACAGCTTAGTGGGATCGTAATCTGATCAATTCCTACCTTCACGCTGATCAGGCGTGGCAGAAGATTGGCCACGTTTTCTTTTTTTGGCGGTGTCGTTGACTCCTGACAGAGAACCAGCTGTGTCTTTCACATTTGCAGACTGGACTCTACCCTTCCTCCCCTTGGTTGTGGTCTTTTTCACCCAGGCTAGAATAAAAACGTAAGGTTTTGGAAAAGACTGACTAGGATTGTCACCTGACTCGGGTTGTTGAGTAGCTCGGTCTTGGTTGCTCTCGACGCTAATGATCCCAGAGGTAAGCAAAGTTCTGTTATCAGAGAAGGTCACTCCATGTTACTTACGACGGGCTACTTCTGACTCGGCTTGCAGGCCTGGAGGCACGTCGCTGGTTGCCGCTGAGGGCTGGCCTTGACGTGAACGTGTCAACCGACTTAGGTTTGGCCCACCCATGAACGGAAGCGTAGTTTGTCAGGAGGACGGTGTGGTGAAGGAAGCAAGGAGGAATGGTATCCAACGCAGGTGAGCTGAAGACTGTTCGCCGGTGCACAAAGGGCTGAAATGGAACAGTCATACTAGACTTTGAGGCGCAAACAACAAGCATATGGAGAAAGTCTTATTCATATTCCGAAAACCGGGAAACAACTGAACATATGGCTATGGTCTTACTCAGATTCCGGCAAGCCAGACTAGGACTAGTTGATATCAGCGCTGAGTCACATTGGCGCCACCACCAACTTGTCTCCGTACATTGGTTATTGCATTTCGTGCGTGTTCTACTCACATCTACCACCCAACATGCCCTATGTCTGCCCCGGGTGCAAGAGCCTGTTCCGGAGGAGAGCCGATTTGCTACACCACCTCCGCAAAACAGCCAAGCCTGAGTGCATTCAGGCTAATGATGAATTAGAACACCCTTCGGAATTCCAACCTCCCGCAATGCGACAACGTCCACAACAGGACAACGCCCACCGACCCAACACTGTTCTTGAGACGGAACCTGGAGAGCCGTCCCTAAGCCAGTTCGAGGGCGACTTTTTTTGGCAACAACTACCAAGAGGATGAGTTTCCCTTCCCAGTTGACGCATCCGATAGTGAGGAAGAGCCTGACTCACGGCCTGTTACCCCCGACTGGGAACTCCCTCGTGAGGAGGCCACTTTCAGAGCCTCCGTTTCGGAGGAACTACAAGACTCTGAAGATCTTTCAGCCTCAACATCGGCTGCACGTCATGCCGACCATGCTGCGGATGAGCGCCTGCGTCAGCCCCAAGTTTTTGTCAAGTCGTTTGGAGGCCGTGCAGGTGCACCCATTGGGTCAAGGCCCGGTTCCACGTTCCAGGAGTACACGCGCGATCCCAACTCGCAGAACATGTGGGCGCCATTTCTATCTCAGATGGACTGGGAGATTGCGAGATGGGCAAAAATGCGTGGGCCAAGCTCTACCGCATTTTCAGAGCTGTTAGCAATTCCTGGAGTACGTCCACAAACCGTGTCATGTTGTCAAAACCTGATAGTTTTCTAGGTTTCAGATGCCCTTGACATTTCCTACAAGAACGCCCCTGAGCTCAATGCGATCATTGACAACTCCATTCCCGCTCCTCGCCCGGCATTCACACATAGTAACATTGTGGCGGGAGATGAGAGCTTTGACATGTTCTCTCGGGATATCCTCGAATGCATACGTGCACTTTATGGTGATCCTGAGCATGCACAATACCTCAGTTTTCAGCCCGAACAGCACTATGCGACGGCAGACAAGGCTGAGAGCGAGCGTCTGTATCATGATATGCAGACCGGCAAGTGGTGGTGGAGTACACAGGTAAGCCTCGTCCATTTCAATCCCCCGTGTTCAGGCAAAACTGAGTAGCATTGTAGGAGGTCCTTGAGCAGCAGAAACCCGGTGCAACCATCATCCCAGTCATTCTATCCTCCGACAAAACTCAGATCACGCTATTCCGGAACAAGACGGCATATCCTGTCTATCTCACAATCGGAAATCTCCCCAAATCCATACGTCGCAAACCTAGTCGTCAGGGCCAGATTCTCCTTGCATACCTCCCGACATCACGCCTTGAGCATATCACCAACAAGTCGGCCAAACGTCGGGTGCTTGCTAACATGTTTCATGCTTGTATGTCCCATATCACTGAGCCTCTTCGAGATGCTGGTATCAACGGCATCGCCGTCACAAGTGGCGATGGGGTTACTCGACGAGGTCATCCAATTCTTGCTGCTTACGTCGGGGATTACCCCGAGCAGTGCCTCGTAACAGCCGCATACTCCGGCACATGTCCCATATGTGACTGCAACCACAATTCCCTCGGCGACTATCCTACTCCGTCCCCACCGCGTGATCCTGCGCGCGTCATCTCAGCATTCGACCTTTGTGGTTCTGACGCGTTTTCTGCCGCCTGCCGCGATGCTAACGTGAAGGCTATACAAGAGCCTTTCTGGCTTCGGCTTCCATTTGTCAACATCTTCCAGTCGATTACACCCGATATCCTTCACCAGCTCTATCAGGGAGTCTTCAAGCATCTCAAATCTTGGCTTATCACTGCTTGCGGGGCGACTGAAATTGATGCTCGTACGCGTCGATTTCCACCCAACCACAACATCCGGGTCTTCCATAAAGGGATCACTTCGCTGTCGCGTATCAGTGGTGCTGAGCACAAGCAGATCTCGCGTCTCCTGCTTGGGCTTATCATTGACGCCCCCATCCCACACCACCACCGCTCAAGTCTATTGCGCGCTACTCGGAGTCTGTTAGATTTCCTCTACATAGCGCAGTTCCCCGTTCACTCTACCAACACAATCAACGCTCTCGAACAGTCCCTGACCGAATTTCACGCCCACAAGGACATTTTTGTGAGACTTGGGGTACGAGTGCACTTCATCATCCCAAAGCTTCATGTCCTCCAACACTATGTGCGCGCGATCGAGCTTTTCGGCACCACAGACAACTTCAACACGGAATCGACGGAGCGGCTCCATATCGACTTTGCAAAGGACGCATACGCTGCCACCAATCACAAAGATGAGTTCTTCCAGATGACTAAATGGCTCGAGCGTCAAGAGAAAATCGTCTTTTACTCAAAATATCTCAGCTGGCGAGCGCTTGGTGAGGAACGAGGCAGTGCTATTGCTGCGCCCGGCAACGGCTTGCGATGGCATCCGCCAGATATGGCGTGCGTTCTTCACCAGAAGATGACGATGCACCCAACGCGCCCCTCTGTTACCCTCGACGACATCACCTCCGCTTCCCACTACGATGCAGCCCTCTTCTCTGCTGCCCTTGCTCGTTTCATTGTTCGCTTCCGTGACTCCACCCTCACCTTGAACCAGGTCGAAACCCTCATTACTGACGTTCGCATCCCCTTCACATCTATTCCTGTCTTCCACCGGGTCAAGTTCCATAACGACGAGCACTACGGCAACGAAACAATCGACTCGGTCCATGTTCAGCCGCCTAAGTACAGCAACCATGGAACCACCATATCCCCAGCGCGTTTTGACACTGTTTTAGTCCGCGTTGGAGACAGTCCAGATGCCGGTATTCACAGTAAGCTGATTTCATTCAGGCTAGTTATTATATGTGCTGAATGAACTACTCTAGACCTTCGTGTTGCGCAAGTCAAGGTGATTTTCTCTATCCCCCTGGCGTCTATACATCAACTCTTTCTACCGGACCAACCTCCACCTAAGCACCTTGCATATGTCGAGTGGTTCACTCCATTCGCATCGCATCCGGAGGCGAACTCCGGATTGTATCGAGTCAACCGTGACTCGCGGAATGGTGAGAAACAAGTATCAGTCGTACCTTTAGACCGCGTTGAGCGAAGCGTGCACTTAATTCCAAAGTGGGGACGTGCAGTTCCGTCAGAATGGGCTTCGCATACTGTATTAGATCTATGTAATACATTCTACTTGAACGTGTTTAAGGACATGCATACGTACTTTAGCTTACACTCCGAGTAATGCTGCTCAATATAACATAGATCTCAATAACATGTTTACTTTGTGTAATCACTGTCACGTCACCAGCTCCTGGCAGACTGTTGCAACTTTCCTCTGACTGTAGTACAGAGGCGTTGCAACACTAGCTGCTTCCTGTCCCGTGTGAGCTGTCCAGTATAGACCGTTGCAATGCACAGATTTACGGGCGCTGCAACAGAATCAGAAGATGTGGCTGTGTTAATCTCCTAGCTTCAAGTTATCAAGTTTATCTCCCCATAAAACATGCAGCTACGTGCTCATAGTCCATTCTCGTTTAGCTCTTTTCAAGCTGAATATAGCCGAAGCTGTGGATGGGAGGTACATGACGCGTTATACATTATCAGGGAGGCGAGTCCGAGTCTCTGAGACATAAGTATCATAAAGATGCCGGAAGTACAAGCTAGGACTCGGATCAGCACTGAGTACTTGAGTCCCGAAGGAGAACGCCGGGTCATAGCGTCCGGGATGTGTTGCAACACTTGGCCTTCGGTTACTTTTGAGCAAAGCCATTTTCGTTGCAACGCTCCTCACCGGATCCGTCACACCGATAGACCAACTCCGAGTCTGTTGCAACGCCCTTTGGTCTATTGATCATGCAATGGATCGCGAGTCTATTGCAACACTTCTTATCGGATCCGTCGCCTCGGCAGATCGATAGCCCGCCAAGTCTGTTGCAACAACTTCTTCGAGGTACAATGTATGGATCATGCTTCATTAACAATATAACATGTCGGCTTGCTGTAGAGTCGAACATTTTTTCATGATGATATGATTCTTTACTGTAGCTACTGTGCGGTATCAGCAATGTGCTTCTTTGCTCGTACTATTATGTCCGTGAATTACTGCAAGAGACTTTGTCCACTTCGACGTGAAACTCAACGCCAGAGCGCGTCGACTATTAGCCTGTCGGAGCGCATATGCTCTGCTACCCTCTTCGTCTTCCGGCGCTGCCAACGTCTTCCGATCACTATACGAAACCCACCATTCTGTCTGCCATTTGAAAAATGCAATTGTTCGGCGCATCTCCTCAACAAGGAGCTCAACTTCCTCGGTCCAACGCATTGCCCGAGCCCGAGCTTTGCACCATTCAACTCGGATGGCTGGAAAGGATACTAGTTAGTAGACTAAATCTGACAGCTCGGAAGTGACCTCTTACTATCTATCAGGACCGGATCGTTCTCATCATACGGGTCGAGTGGAAGCGCGAGCCAAATCCAAGAAATTCTTCGCTTGCCCTCGGTCTCCCCATCAAGTTCCTCCGGCATAGCCCGAACATCAGCATCCCGAAGGGCGCGTAGCTCAGAGGGAAGCGAATGTTTGCGGAGTATAGGTTTCAGGAGTAGAAGGGCACCGTAGGCGTCACGATAAGTATCCTGATAACCCTTGATCTTGGAATTGACTGATTCAATTATGTTGAGCGCGCGAGTATTAGCTCCTTGACCGCGTGAGTTGCGGTCCTTGTCCTTATAGAGGTAGTATCGATACTGCAGTGTCTGTCTAAGGTCGCTGAGTGCATCGTGAGCCTGAGATACCCTCAAGTCCCACTCGATCTCGCGGAGCTTCAGGTCGCATGTTGCTCTAGGAGGAAGCTGAGACGGGAGAAACAAAGTAATAGACTCAGGGTTAACGGGTTTGGATGACGTATGCCGGCTGGATCGCAGCATGACCACAGATGGCATGTGTAGTACTTGAGCCTTGGTCCAGTTTTCGATTCTAATTTGAAGTGTGTTGGCGCGGTTCTGTACCTTGACTTGATGGTCAACAGCATTCTGGCCGACGCTGCGACGCTCTGCCCGGAGCCGCCGTTGTAGGTCCTCAATATCTATACCGGCAGCGATAAGTACCCCGCGCGTGATTTCCGAGTGCGTGATCGGCATTCCTTTTGCGAGTTCCTTGGCTTCCCGCTTGGCGAGCTCAAGGCGGACTGAGAGCTGCGTTGGCTCTGTTCGTGTTGTAAGCCCATAGCAGTAAACATCACGCGCGGACTGGGACTTACTTTGTACCCGGCTCTCGAAAGGGTTAGGTTCAGTCTGACCGTTCTCCCAGGCCTCCACATCCTTGCGCCATTCCACGAGCCTGGGCTGAGGAAGGGTACGTTCCATATCCATGAAGTCTTCCTGGTGATCAGCGCGCTTGACAAAGGCAACAGATAGCTTTCTGTTGAGCTCGAGGCCCAGGCCAGTGGTCTTCTTCCAGTTCCAGTCGCCGAAAAAGTCGTTGAGTGTATCCTTTCGGTGACCAGGCCCCATTTCTTTGGTACTGGATGCTACGGGGTTGATATTCGCCCAGCCCCGCTCGGGTGCCTCGCCATCAGTCCGACCGACACCTGGAGTGAAGTTGAATGAGAAGCGAGTGCGACAGCTGAGAATATGGGCGGGAAGGTGGAATTTCGGAACGAGGAAGTGGAAGATCCGGCCAAAAGGACTGAACGCAAGGTGTTCAGGTAACTTTGCCGCTCGAGCCCATAAGTTCTTGAACCACTGGCAGCAGATATCGTAGGAAATCTTGAAGACACGAAGCTGAGCCCATCGAAGTGTTGAGAAAAGTATGTAATCCATGACGTTGTACCTGCAATTAGGTCAGAGATCCTGTCCGAGCCAATAAAGTCATTACGCACCGTTCTCCTGCAATCAAGTTGCCCACACCACAGGGAAGCTTCATGTTATGCCGTGCACAATCCACCGTGCCCACTCCTGTCACAGCGAGTCCACGAGCGAACTTTGTATTCGCCATGTTTACGGCCTTGTGGTTTGAACAGGAACTTCGCTAAGGGGATATTAGATGATGTATGACATGTATGAGCGTCAAATACGTACGGCGTGGGGCGGATCAGGCTGTGACGCCAACCAGTCTTGAAACGGCTGTTCTTTGACAAAATACGCCCAACCGTCTCCGAAGCTTGGATCCAATTCTTCTCGTGATACCGCTTTCCTCTTCAGACGGAAATTGGCGTCTATTGCAAGAAAAAGCCCGTATAACCATCTTTTGTGTGGTCAGCGTTGTGGAAGAGAAAAACGAGGCAGGTAAAGCTTACTGTTTGTGAGGCGGTGCGGATTGCCAACCATCGGGAAGGTTTTTCTCTGGATGGGGGCATGCTGGGCACTGTACAGCACATGCTCCCTCGGGTGTTTCTTCAAGGTCTTCGCTAACATGTCCCCTTCCCGTCCGTTTGAGCATCTTGAGGTGGCGCCACTGGCGCACCATGACAAGGAAGTTATCATACCGGTCCTGTATGATGTTATTGAGCCACAGAACTACAACGACATAGGGGTGAGCTTCCGCACCTTCTTCTCCAAGATACCGAGATTATCGGTCGCCCGAGAGATAGATCGATAGAACTCATAAGCTGAAGACTTTGACTCCAAGGAAAGAAGATGAAAGCTCTCCAGCACGCGGAAGGTGGCGGCAGTCTTTGGGTCAGAAACGGATGCAGGGAACCATTCAGCACGAAGCAGTTGCTGATAGTCGTTATGGGTGGTCTCGCATTGGCAAAAGTCGACGCCGACTTGATGAACACCGTGGGTATCAATTACGACGAAGTCATCAGCATATGCCTGCTTGGGGTTATTGCAATGGACGCCAGGCGGGTGTCCTAACTGCACGCGAAGCCCCATAGCTTTGAGGGACTTCGGCTCGAAGAACGTCCCATTCCAAACCTGCCGTTTGAGTCCATTAATCAAATGTTTAGTACGGAGAGAAAAGAGCGGAAATACCTTGATGCGGTGAAGAGGAGCCTCATTGTGCTTCTCAACCATGCACCCTTCGCAGTAGAGTATTCCTCCGTGACAGTCAACGCATCGATACCGAGGATCCGGTGATTGACATCGAGGACACTCCTTATCATGCATATGGCTGCCCCGACCTTCAAGGCGTATCATCTCCTGCAGGTATGTGTGACGTAGCGCGAAGAAATCCTGGTGTGGTGGCTGGGCGAGGTTGCCACTGAGTTATAAAATTTGATAGGTTAAACAAAAATGCGCCTCACCTTCCTTGTGCGACGCTGCACGGGTGGTGGCTCCATAACAGGGGCTGGATCGCCCATTTCGAAGTCAACCTCTGGCAAGTAATCAAGAATAGATGCCTGAGGTATGCCTTCCTGCGTAGGGGTCGGCAGATTAGGAGCGGCGAGATGAAGGCGAAGCGTGTCCTTGCTAAGGCTGAGTCCGGCAGATCCCCGCCCAACAGCAGTGAGCGACGGTACCAAAGTTGGACGCGAGGACGAGCTTGGATCTGGAACCAATTGTCGTGTGGGTTGCATTCTGCTGACTTGATTCCGACGTCTCCGCGAGAACATCTGTAGTAGCGATGAGTTGGCAATCGTCGCATCCGTTTGATCATCTAAAATACCTTAGTCAATATGATAGCACAAATTGTGTCTGATAGATTATGGTACCTTGTCCAGCTCCCGCAACACGACATCGTAACTGCAGAGTACAGCATGGTCCCAATCCGTAGTCACTGAGTCTCTTTGATGGATCTAAGACACGACCAGACCAGCACATGTAGTGCGTCTTGAAGTAATGCGATGGAATCAGGGAGCGATCTCTCAAGGAAATGAAGACGCTTTGGATCGTTTGATTGTAGGTAGTTTCTGTGCTCATACTGGTCAGTCAGAGTGGAGGTGGGAGCTACTTGAGATGTACCGAGGCATATACTTCTCCGTGCTGCACCGGACACAAATATCGAGAAAACTCGCTTTGCCAGAAGTAACATGGCAGCGCGCGGAGGGGCGAAATGAAGATGTTGACCGCTGAACTTTTATTAAACAGTACGGGAAGGGCGGCAGATAGAAGATGCCATAGGGAGGATGTCAGAGAAAGGGTGTCAGAGAGAGGGCGGCAGCCAGACAGCAGCAGAGAGACAGAGAGTGGGCGATAGAGAGCTCAGGCGCATTTTCCAAGCCCTGACTTCCATTAGACAGCGATATTGGAGTCACTAGACCTGCGCGGGGTGCGGCTGTAGTCAGTGCATTGCCCTGTATACGAGCGGAAGCTTCAAAGCACTAGCATAACTTAGTTACGAAGGGTTTCGGTCAAGACACGCGTACGTTGACGCACATAGGGGACATTCCTATTTGGGAACTTTAGAGCAAAACGCGTTGCAACGGCCAAATTTCCCAGGACCGTGTGCAACACTCCTCCTGCAGGTGTTGCAACAGCCCATGGCTGATGCGCTAGGTATGTACCGGTCATTTGGGCGTTGCAACGCTCTATTCTCCTTAGACATAAATACAGGTGAGTTTCTGCCTTGTCTCAACCAGACCTCCCTCTCCCTATCCCCCATCGCCTGTTGATGCATCTCCCTTCGCAGCCCAACGTCTCCGCAACACCTGGCTCTCCAGATGCTGCTGCAACTAGGAGCCGGATCGAAGGTAACTCCTGCCACCTTCTGTAGAGGCTATGATAACCTGACGTTTCCCTTCCTGTTGAGATGCCCTCCAGATGTTGCAGTTGCTCCGAATCACGGAATCGGAGCAATATCAACTTGGCCACCTACTTCTCGGAATACCGCCGGACAGCGGTCGCCTCCCAAGTGACGATGACAAGGCTTTGTCATCGTTCACTACCGCTGTTTCTCCGTCCCTGTTGCCTGATGCTAGCGCGCACGATGGTATAGAAGGTACGCAATCTGCGATTTCCACCCCTCTGCTGATTCTAATAGATTCACCTATATTACAGGATACCCGGACGAGGACGTTGATGAGGGCGTTTCCTGCATCTCCATCTCGACTACCTCATCCTTATCTTTGTCCCCCGTCTTCACGGCCCCAGCCCGAACCATGCCACGTTCCGCCCCGGTTTCTCCACCTCTCTCAGCTGCCCGGGTGATCCCTCATGTTCATAGCCCCATGTCACCTTCTTCTGCTAGACCTGACGCGGAGGCGGTTAACTGGCAGGACATCCCTTATACCCCTGCGCCTAGCCGCACGCGCGCTGAGCGTGCAATTTATCTCAGACCTGGTAAGCATATACGCCCTTGCCGTTACAAAAGCCTCGCTCACAGTATGGATACCTTTGATTTCAGACACTCCACCTGCTCTTGCCACGAGTAGCTCGTCGCACTCAGCTATTCCGCCAGCTCAGCCTGTTCTGCTGAGCTATGCTCGGGCTGCTCCACCGACGTTCCTTCATGGTAAGTGTGCGGTGATCATCAATACTCAATACTAACTACGAGCCAGCATCAGTCGAGGGCCCGTCTATGGTGGGCCATCACCAAGCTGTCTATCACGGTGCAGTGTTCTGGGTGCCAAACGTTGGTACACCAGAACCTTATCATGTCGTGATCAAAGGAACTCGCGCTGGGATTTTCTGCGACTGGTAAGGCTCCTACGCTTAATGTAAGATCTTTACTGACAAAAGTCTACGTAGGGGAAGGGCATCAGAGTACGTTACTCGTATTAAGGGCAACATCCACTTCCGCGTGGATGATTGGGCCACGGCTGTGGATTCTATCAAGAGCGCGGTCAAGGAGGGCCGGCTCCAAGTCTTACATTAACGCTGTTTCCTTTGTTGTTTGCCCTTGGCGTTTACTGTCTTGGGTACGATTGTTTCTCAAGTATTGAGACTATACCGTTCGTTGCTGGTTTCATATTTATATATGCCTCTTGTCCTTTGCTACATGTTATTCAATATATACACGGTATTTATGATTTGTAAAGACACAATCCCCACTCTGAATATTGAGTCTGTTGTCTCCGAACATTGTTCGAATTCACGGAGGGTGCTACAGTGCGGCACACTCACTACCACGCACTCAGCTGTGTTCCGCCGACGTGAACATCTAGCCCACTCGCACATGATTATTCTGTGTCTTCTTCATGTGTTCGCCTTCCCAGAGAGCAACAACCTCACGGCCTCATTGCCTCCCTATCAACCTCAGCCGCGTCCTCTAAAATGCATCGCAGATCTTCACATCAACAAGCACAAGGCGAGCGACCTGGATCCGACTTATATCGCGGACCTTGCTTCACGCCTGGCGGTGACTTGGGTGGTGATCAATCGTAAGGACGAGCTCCGGCGCGAGGCACAGCTTGATGCGTTGCTGACGTTCCACATGCATGTCCGCGCGACGCTCGCTTTCTGCCCCGTTTTCGAGCCTAGTTCCACCCGAACACATATGTGCTGAGTACAATCGAGACGAAGTTCAACTAGTCTTTAGTTCACCTGGGTGACATGTGCAACGCCCTCGCCGCGCAGTCTATAGGAGAACCGATTATACAGATGACCCTCAACACGTTCTGTAATACCGATGTGTCGACTCGTCCATGAGTGTCACGCTCGGTGTGCTGCGATTGAAGGAGATCGTCAACCCAGTGGTGAACATCAAGACGCCTTGCGGACTGTTTACCTCGACTCCCCAATCTCCCGGAATCCCAGCTCGGCCAAGAATGTTTAGCAGGAGCTTGCATATACATCGCCGCGCACTGTCACTGCTGCCACCCGGATGGTACAACCCTAATCTAAACTCGACGCTCTCTTTGCCAAAGAGGAGCCACTTGTCATATACGTTCCGACTCTTTCAAGTCAAACGAAGGCGGGATGCCTGGACGGAAAGAGGGATCAAAGCACTTGGGGTAATCAAATAAGACGGTAACCTTAGATTATTCTATGATTCCTTGATCTCTAACACTCTGCTTGACGCTTATTGAGCTCGATGCTTAATATCATAGACTACGTACAGTACTAGTACAGACTGACAAATCAAGGCTCTAGTTACAGTTACAATGCATCAGACGATGTATCACACCTCACAAATTCTAACGATGATCTTTTTTGGACCGGCTTTCCAGGCTACGCTTGGTTATGCAGACGATATGCGTAGTCTCAATAGGATTGGGACATGCAACTTGGTATCACATCGCAAGTACTTGCCGTACTTTGATCAAGTAACAGTCAGTCACATAGCTTGTAATATACGATAACAGTAGTAGTACGTGTTGCATTGATGCTATGCATGATGCCGCCTTCGAGAAAATGCAAGAGTTACCACCGTGACATATGTCTTATTATCCGAGTCATTGTGCTCGAGCTCAGTGACACGAATATTTCAGGATTCATATACATCTGTAGACATAGACTATCCAACGAAACTTGAAGATCAGATTAGGTACTTACGTTTCAGACATCTAAGTAAAGTGTCATGCAACATATATATGTCTTCAGCATGCACATATGACGAAGAAGAATACATTACCAGTTGTGACTGAATTCTGCCAAAGTTAAATGACTGTCACCTAGGCGGATCATTACACACTGGCTGTTCACATCCATCCAAGACCAGGCAATGCCAGAGATTTAAAGAAATTTCTGATTGACTATATAGCTAGCTCTATTTTAAGCGTGCCCAAACAGTACAGTGTAGTTTGCACGTATCATGCCCATCAAAATAAACTCTCTACAGCTCGTCATGACCGTAATAGTCGTCGTCGTCAGCGTTGCCCGAGGAGGACTCGCCGCCAGCGTAGAGCTTGCTCGTGATGGGCGAGACGATGCTCTGGACCTCGCTGAGCTTCTCCTCGAGATCCTCAGTGCTGGCCATCTGGCCGTACTCGTCTATCCAATCAGTTGTGTCCTTGATCGCGTCGAGGAGCGCCTTCTTGTTGTCATCCTCGAGCTTGCCACCAAGCCCGGACTGGTCAGCGAGTTGGGACTTGAGGCCATAGACGAACGACGAGAGCGAGTTGAGGGCCTCATTGCGGCGGCGGTTGGACTCATCCTCGGAGGCGAACTCCTCAGCCTCGCGGACCATGCGCTCAACGTCTTCCTTGGAGAGACGACCCTTCTCGTTGGTGATGGTGATCGACTCAGACTTGCCACTAAAGGGAGCCCATGTCAGTGGAAGGAGCGTGGTGATTTGAAAGTGATGTTCGCTGAGAAACTGTACGCCTACGACTTCAAGTTGAGCATACGTAGACCACTGCGGAATTTGAAGAAATCAGCCCACATGATCCGGGTCAATGAGCACAGGTAAAGTATACTTAGTTGACAGGTAATTGAAGTTCACTACAAGCCTGTTCTCACCAAAGTGATTGCGCTGCACAAACCCGCAATGCGGGGTAACATCCCCAGCACCAAGTACTTACACCATGGGTTCGTCAGAGCCGTCCTGGGAAGGGGAAAGGGATCTGTCTCTTTAGATGATGGATCATAGTGGATTTGCGCACCACGAACACGTGCAAGGTGCCATTTATGAGCAGATCGAGTGAAAGTAATCATGGCAGATTAGGTAGAGGGGCATAATGAAGTCCTGGAAGAGGTGCGTAGACTGCGTGCTGCGAGTGTACACAATTATCACGTTCTCGCTGCGTTTGGCGTTGTGAACGTGCGATTGCAGGATTGCAAGTGAAGGCTAGCCTGAGGTTTGTAGAGAGCAACGCAGTGAAAACTTCGACCAGACGGTACAGTTGAAATGCTTACCGTATCATCTAATAGCGCTGTTGAGGACGACGGACTTAGTATTCGCACAGAGTACTTTGCCAAAGAGCTAGAGTCTGAGAGACTCCAACAGAGGGTTTAGTCGAGACACCACTTACCCGGTGTAGTTGACCTTAATCGAATTATGCGAGCACACTAGGTATTCAACGAGAAAGAGTGATTTATTAGCTAGCAGTTGATGATAGTTGACATGATGTGGGAGGTGGTCTACTAGTACTCGTATGTATAGTGTGACATTCAAACGCAACGTGGTGGCAAACTTAATTAAAGCAAAGGCGTCTGGTTGAAGCCCTCGACTCGGCCCGACTAGCCGCAACTAACCATGACTCGGACTGGAGAGTTAACTTGCTTATCCGGTGAGATGTTCAACATCCTATTCTTCGCACGCTTCCTTGTACACCCCCTTCACCTCCCAAATACCGTTGAGTTCTACTCACTCTGTCCTCATTCGCTCTCCGCCACCATCTTATTACTTATATTACAGTGTGCTTTCTCGGGTCCTCAATCTACGCGTCGGATGGGGCTGATCACAGGTCCTTCTAGGAGAAGGTCTAATCTCGCACACTCGTGCAGGGTCACCATCTAAGACCGACCAGCAGACGCTCTGAACGCGTCTACGCAGCACTGGAACCCGCCCTCAGTGATGCTGATATCCTTGACGATACCCGCAGGTAGCTAGCAATGGAACTCATCCTCGTGATAAGCCATAACCCCGTCCAGATAGTTTCTCGGAGCTCACAACTTGAATCGTTTAAAAAGCCAATGTTTTCGCTCCAGCGGCTGCAGGAATTAACTTCATCTCATCCCCGCGTCCTTACTCTCCACGCCTACTTCGTTATACTCCCCTCATCATCATGCCGAAGGCTCCGCAGAACCCAAAAGCACCACCAGCGCCTCGTACAAAGTCCAAAAAGTTCTCCCGGGTGAGCAAATAGCGCGTTATTTCTTTTTTCTACAACACTCACGATCTTCAAGAACGTTGAGAGCTATGTTCGGTGTGCCCACGTCAATGCCAAGCTCGACATGGACGACACGGAAGGCGAATGGGGCATCTGGACTTTGGAACAGCGAGAGTTCATGGTCTCACAGCTCCCTACGTACGGGGAGTATTCCGAGAAAAAGAACTTTGCGTTGTTTTGGCCTGATTTCCAGTCCACATGGTATTTCAGGTGGCCCGAGCTCAAAGCCCTCTTCCCCAACCTATCCAAAGACGCTGAGCTTACGCAGTTCCAACGGGACGTTGTCGAGAGAGGGATCCAGTTTCGTAACGTGGTACGTTCATCGTCTCCCTCCCTTACTCATAGCATTGACGAACACTGTTTGCGTGTTAGAAAACAAACGCGGCCATGCGATGGGCCTTCAGGAACAGCATTACCTGTACTCGGTCTATCAGTGGGAGGTCGGCCACTATGTTGGACAGGATGATGGGTTCGAATAGTCGGTGCAACAAGGACTGGGAATGGTTCTGCAAGCTCTATTACGACAAAGAGGTTGGACCCGAGGTAACACTCATTCTCAACGCTATCAAGGGGACGCCAACGGGTGGCCAGGTCTTGGACGCGGTCCGTTCCGTTGCACAGCGCAAGCTTCGTGACGGCCCCCAGTCAGTTCGCGATGAGATCGAGGGAAAGAAGGATCAGCAGAAGGTTGTCCTCGCCGGTCCCTCGCCAGCCAGCGACCCCAAGCTGAACGCGCTTGCTGCTAGAGCGTAAGTTTTGATTTACTGTCTTGTGATTTACTAGCTATATACTGACATTGAAATTTTAACAGTAACACGATGACGGTTATGCCGTCTTTGGCTGAAATACACGAGTATGTTTCCAGCCAAACCGTTGGCGGAAAATCGACCGACGGCTTTCGTTTTGCGACAATGATCGTCGGCAGAGATCCGCTTTCAGGACAGATGTGTAGTGGATGGTAAGTCAATACATCGTCGTGCAAGTGGTTGTAGCTCACTGTCAACCATAGCATTCACGTCGGGCTGGACCAAGCTGGCCTTGACTTTGGTCAGGTCTCGCAGAGCTGGAAGCGCTGCACCGAGGAGTTTGCTGCCTTTGCTAAGGCTCGTGAGTCCTTAACGCATCTAGGGTCTGCCTTTTTTCACGTTGCTGCCTAGCTGGAAGGCCGGTTGAGATTGTTCTGCGAGGAAAGGGAGGTCAGAACATCGTCGAGAAGCGGGATGACAGCGACAAAGAAGCCACCACTGCTCAATTGTTATCGTTGAATGAAGACAAGGCCGGAGACGTAGTTATGCAACCTATCGATTCGTGTGCACTGGAGGCTAGTAAGTGTTGCAACGTTCATACGTGCCTGGTGCCTTCTCTGACGTCATGATGTAGCCACTACCTCAACTGGTCAAGACGGTGCGATATGGGTTGCAACATTCGGTAGTAGTAACTAATGATGTCTTCTTTTTAGCCACAACAACGGAGGAACTGGGCCTCCAAGGTAATGCAGAGCTTAACGATGCACGTCTTTTGTCATTGACGTCATCAGCTTCCTTTGTAGATGCAACATGCGACATATTAGCCCACGGAAATGATAGTAACGCACATACTCTTGTCGCGCCTTATGGCGAAGACTCCACCAACGCGGGTAAGTGACCGCCATATTGGTGTTTGCAGTGTCAGTAGCTCACTTCGCATTTACAGGTATCGCCATCATAGATCAAACCGATGGGCATGGCTTGTCCCCTGGCAATATGTCCGATGGTGGTGTTGACTCATACACGGCACCTGCGTACTTCGACCCCGCTTTCTTCGATACCACCAACGACTACTCCTGGCTCGATGATCCCCAGGTGCAGCAGGCGCTCTCACACTTTGGATCTATGGAGAACCAGTTCCCTCAGTATGATCACGCGGAGCTATCTGAGGCCTTGTTCCAGGGGAGCGGCCAACTCGACATGAACATACCCATCGATTTCTCCGCCGCTCAACCTTCGCAGTTACTACCATCTTCCCAGCCTAATGTCTCCCCGGATCTCAACTTTCCGGGTATACTTCAGCCGTCGACGCCGCAGTCTTCCTTCCTTCCTCAGGATCCTGGACCTCCTCTGGTTCTGTCGCTGTCTCATACCCCAGTCTTTACTGGGGTAGCACGGTTGGCGCCGTCACCTCAGACAACGCCCGACGTATACGCAGCTCAAGCGCTGTCACCGCCTTGGGCTGATGATCAGCTGCCGTCACCGTCTCACGTTTTGCTCCACACGCCGTGGCCTTCTCAGGTCCGAGTGCCGTCATCCTCGCACTCCCCATCTCCTCAGCCCTCTACGGGCCATGCCTCTGCTCCCTCCTTGGAATTGCCCCGCTCCACGCCTCCGCGCCCACTCATGCAGGTTGGTAATGTTGATGGTGCGAGGCGCGCGTCAAACCGAGCACATATCAAGTTCAACCCTAAGGCCGCCGACAATGCGATCGGAGGTCTTTGTCTCCGGGCTCCTGGAAAGGAGAACATACAGCCCTGAAGGGTCTAAGAGAATAACAAGTTGTCTAGGTTAGTACAGTATATCATACCTTTGCAGCGCGACTTTCTTACCTTCTGTCTACAGTGTAAGATCATTTCCCTTCATACAGTAGATCCCCATTGCACTCAGTTTCCCAGTCCATCTCACTTTGTCTTACTCTTCTGTCTCGTTCAAGTAAATTCCGAGAATTATAGCTTATCAGTGTCATAATGTCTTTTCATGTAAATTCTCATCCGGTAGCTTTTCCCTCAGCCGCATATGAGGTTTTGATGCACCCGCGGTGTTTCACCTGGCAATTTAATTGGTCCAAATTTGTTTATCACACATGCGCGCGTACTCGCGCGAGCTTTTGGGAGCAAGGTTAGCGTAGGTAACAAAGTGGTTTCATGGATCTCGAGAGGGCTCAGACACCATGACACGCATCTGACTGACTGACTGACGCATGTACATTACAGAGAGCATCCGCCTGCCGCTTTCATCATTCATGTGCATCGCATCCTCCCAACGCAAGGGCTTCACATTCCACCTCTGTGTCTCCGACATGTGGTATCGCCGAGCAAAGTCATGCAATTTGTCGTCCATATTGTTTGACTCCACCGAGGGCAAGCGGCTGTCTTTTAGGTGAAACCCGGCCTTTGGGAATAGTATTTATTATTAGGTACTATCGCCAAAAACAAAAGTGCTGATGAATAACGGTGACTAGTCAAGTAGAACGGAAAGCTAAGCAGTTTACCCAATGTACATACGGTCAATATACTACTGCAACGCTACTATCCGGAAGACAACGAGGGTGACAGCACTGCAAACGTTGAGTGCAGTGCTCAGGGCGACGATGGCGAAAATTGCATTGAGGACGTCGAGGGTGTCGAGAATGGTGACGGCGTTGAAGGGATTGATTTTGGCGAGGCAGTACCGGCCTCTAAACCCTCTTCTACCGCTCTTTCGTACGCATGGAACCAGTCATATAGGTGCTAGTCATGTAGTGAGCAATATATTAATTCGAAGTCGCGACAAGAAAACTCACATAGGTCAAAACACAAACACGGCGATGATTGAACCTCGGGATCCAAATGCTACCCACAGCACTGCGGGAAAGTAACGTGTAGTGGTCGGGCCAGGTGCGAATCCAAGCCGTCGTAACGTCCCACCAGAACCTGCACTCTGCGGCGATCGAGGTCCTCTTGGCGATCGTGTACTTGTGCCACCATACTTTCAAGAAGTCGTCCTGCTCTTCTGTGGTCCAGCTCTGGAACACTCCTGGTGATAGCGTTTAGTAAGGGAACCTCGTCAAAGCAAACAAGATCAACATACTGGACATGATACGAAGGCCACGATACAGACGTAGGGAGCAAATACGCAGAGGGTGACAGCCAAAGGAGACAGAAAGAGGCACCAGCGCAACGAAGAGTCGGAATATAAGGACGAGAGGGAGGAACAGATGGGAGGATAATAGCCCTAGAAGCGGCGCCGCAATTCGGACGGAAGGGGAAGACGGCGATAACGAGCAACACTCAACGCTTAAGCACTCCATAAACGTTCCAGAACATGAGCTAAACAAACCTTGTTAGAGTTTCCAGAAAAACGGTGTTGCAACAAGACATTACGTACCCTGGTCCCGGACCTAAACTAGCGACTGACACTGGTTGGTGCGCGGACGCCCGCAGATATTGTAACAAGTACACGCGTCGCAGCTGCACCGATGAGGATCAGTTGCTTGGAGGGCAAGGCGCCGGGAAAAAAGAGAACGCACTGTAAATCGTATGTCCTTGGTCTGCTTCCGGGCGGCGGCGGCGTCGACCCCCGCACGATCGGAGAAGTGTTCGTTAATGGAGGGTGCCGTGGACAGATATGGATCACACTCGCTTTATATCATACATCCCGAGAAACGTACCAATTTAGATCACGCCGCCCAACGGTATCGAAATTTGCGTTGCAACATCGACGACCAGCCTGAGCCAATGAGAAGTCGCCTCCATCAGATCCGGCGTTGCAACAACATAGAGTGATGGTTCACCGCGGGAAGCGTTTATTGGGCGCCGGGCAACTCAATGCCAGTGGCTACAGATTGGCTACAGAGCGTCAGCGTTGCAACAGGGCTCTAAGTATTCACCTGTTGCAACGTTTGATAGAAGTTTGATCGCCCGTGCGTTGCAATGTTTGACGCCCGAAGTTTGATCGCCCGTGCGTTGCAACGTTTGAAGCCCGAAGTTTGATCGCCCGTACGCGTGCGTTGCAACGTTTGAAGCCCGAAGTTGATTAACCACCCGGACCGTTGCAACATCTCCTACAGATCCATCAGCGCTAGCAAACGTTGCAACACATACCTGCTGTAGTGGTTAATGCAACACTCACTGACCTACAGCTGTAGGTGATTGCTGCAACGGAATGGCTCTATAGCCTGGTCACGTTCGCCGTCACCTGTTCGAGAAACAACAGAACTTCTTACAAAATGCTGGAAATCACAGTATTTCCGATATTTCCTGGCAAAATCCGAGTCCAGGTTTTTCCTGATGCCGTGCTGGTATGACCTTGGCTTTGAAGTCGAGAATCGGTCAGCGAAGAGGGAGGCGAATTGGCGTCCTCGGTGGGCCCGGTGGTCTCTTCGCGTCGAGAACCAAAGACTGAGCTGACCCGGTGCCAGATCCAGCCAACTACGCTACGTCTTTGAGTGGTTTCACGAGGGGTACTGTCCTGCGCTGAATTGGCTTTCTCAGTCATCGTAAGCGTCGGGTGTTTTCGCACGAGAAATTTGTGAATGAGGAGGGCGGGGGCCGAGCGCTGAACGATGGCAAGTCTAAGACCAAAGGACGCGGAACGTCTCGCTTATATAGTAGAAGCAAGCACAAAAGGTCGCGTACCACGTCTATTGTGATTTGTCAAACAACGTAAGACGACCTACCAATTCAGGCCACAAAGCTTTTGCACCGTCGCCGGAGCTCCAACTTGCAGCATTGATCCAACGCGTCCCTGGTTCAAGCGCCTGCGTGGAAGCTGTGTGGCATGGACCGTATCGTAGCCCGTCGCGTGTGTTGTTTCGTTACCACACAATAGACGGTGCTGAAGGGAAAGAAGCTTCCGTATATCCATCCAAAATGACGAGCGGTGTCAGCGCTACCACACAGAAGATTCTCGAAGTTGTTCGGAGCGCTTAGACCCTGCTGTGCAATACAGTATACATTTGAGCATAGCCTTTGCTAACTAGGAGTGCAGCACTTTCTCGTCCTCTGTCTGGGTAAGCTGATTGTGTGTTTTACGTACATAAGGGTTGCGAGGCTGTAGCGCGTGTACCAATTATCACTAGGGGCAAAGTGGAATTTCTAGCACTCGAAAACGACTGGGACCAGATGCCATATTGACATGTTCGTAACTTCGACGCGGGGTTCAAATGTAAGGGGAGAACGCGCATGCGGGGACAGCTGCGAGGAAGGGTCATTGTTCGCTGGAAAAGTGGGGAGACAAGAGCGTCGACGTCAAAGAACGCGAGGCCAGCGCAATTCGCACGGTGTCTGTTTCTTCGTTCCCAGGCTTTCAGCACAGCCAACTTGGCTCGGCCCTTGCCGAACCAGGTTTCCCATTTCTTCTCGTCTCTTGCAGCCGCCTTAAATGGGTGCTTGTGGCTGTTGAGAACGTGTGAAATAACACACTCTTCTTCCAGAGACAACTTGACATTCAAAATGCTAGCCAAATATTCGCTTACTCAACTTTCAAACCGCTTTGCTGGTTTCCAACACTGAGATACCCAAACCCAAAACACCTAAATCCGTTTTTCTTACTAGCTATCAGATCAAGGAGACCGTCTAGATCAACATCTAAAGCGGTGAGAGTCCCAGTCATGAGCATTTCCTTTCATAATCAATCATTACCGGCTGTTCGGTATTGGTATTTCAGACCTACAATGCACTTGCTCCTCAGAACTCCAGTATCCTCCAGGCCCAATTCTCAGAAACATGCACCATTTCCGTGTCTTGGGCGTGATATGAAAGCGCCTCCGGTATCTACAGTACTCACGCCCGGGTATTCGATGTTGAAGGCCGAAGACATCAGTCCATAACTGCGATAGCCATCACGCCTCTTTACATCCCCTCCCCATACGGCGGAGGCGCGCTCGCGCTCACCCGAGGCTCCTCAGTTGTCACACGGGGCTCGTTGTCCCTCATCCAGGAATACTCACTCCTTACCTGGGGTTCCTGGATAATTTGCTGATACGGACGTGCTGTAATCAGCGCTGTGTTGATGGTGTGAGAAGGGCGCTTGCAGATATAAAAGGACGTTCTCACAGTCTATCATGTCTTGTTTCATGCGTATTTTCATGCGGTAGTAGCGGATAAGGAGGGCTGACGCGGCCAGTAGAGATAGCGCTACAAAGCCGCCTATGGCGCTGCCTGCTATTGTTCTTGCGGACGTGTGGTTCGACGATGATGTAAAAGTGGAATGAAGTGTAGTTGGAGAGGGAGACGAAGTTGGGCTTGAAGGAGACGACTGATTTGACAGCACTGTTTCAGTCGGTTTGGAGTTTCAGAAAAATAAGCCAATGCAGAGAAGAATACAGCCATACGCTCGGTTGACGATGGCATGTACTCTATAAAGTCCAGCCATATCAAGCAAATCGTGCCATTTGTCCCGGGAACCGTGCAGTCCGTGGTGATATTGTTGATGATCAGCGTATGCACTCCGTCATCCAGTATGTCAGACGAGAACATCTGATACCGATACACACTGTCCTCCATGGCAAGCGGCTCAAACACGGTCGGCCTCCCGCCGTCGATAGCGTAGGACGACGTCGGGAGCCCGGCGTAGCTGTTGCGTCCTACCATGCCATAAACGGATACCCAGGTGCCTGCCACCCCACGACAATAAAAGGCGCCCGGGTGAGCTTACGAGCGCGGTGGATGGTGTCGGTGCGCACCTGTGAATGTGAAGGTTACGGTGTCTCCGGTGCGGTTGGACCCAGTCGATGTGCCGTCGTATTCTGGTGAAACCCCGGCCTGCCACCAGTGTTCGCTCCAGCTGATCTGCGCATCGCGGTCATCTATTATCGGTAGCGGCAACGCCATATATGTAAGCAGGTGGTCTTCTTAAGTGCTGTGGCAATATTAGTAAGGGAGGGCGGGGGTATTGATGGTAACCCATTCACGTCTATGGTGGTATTGGGCCTTTTATACGGCATGTACCTGATGTGCACCGCACCGCGTGATAAGTACCCTAGATGATCAACGCGAATGCGTGATGATCAACTTAGACCGTTCAAGTTGCCGAGCGCTTGCAGGACCATAGGCAGAATGTGTTTGCGCTAGAGCCTCCCACAGAACCATCGCTGGTCAGTGTTCAGATCTCAGAGTCGATCAGCGCTGTACTGGGACCTCGAGAAATACACAGGGGGAGTAGCCCAATAAGTTCTCAGAATTTAATATTGTAGATGCAGTTTAATGGAATTTCGCCAGAACAGCGAGACTTATTTTGGAACTTACCAGGGACGCATGTTGAACAACGTTTGGCGATTTACACTTGACACGGCCAATTTGGTCATAAAAGATAATTTAATCAGAATATCTCCCCGCTACTAAGTACCAAATAAGTCTCGCTTTTCCTGCAAAACAAAGTTAAAGTGCGTCTTCAATATTTCCACCACAAGTCCCGAGAACTTATCGGGCTATTCCCGCTGTGAATAACTGAACGCTGTGAGGCGGCTCCATCCGTGCCATAAGCGTTCGGATACTTCCCGAAGACCCAGTACACTTGCTGTACACAGTACCCTCTTCTGATCGTAATTGTGTCTTGGAAGGGGTGAGAAGAGGGCACTGGCGAGTCCGCGTTGGGCCGGTCAGTCACAAATATTCAAGTTGTCATGTACTGTATTCTCAGAACTTGAGTTTTCTCGTCTCGTCCTTTACCATTGTAATGAGAACGTGAGCTTTGTTGTTGTGCAGATGGAGGCCGTGTCCCGATTTCAGAGACCTTATAAGGTCTGTTGACATACGCCGTATGCTTTTGTCGTTAGCGTTCGAATTGTGGCTTTCTCTGTCTGTTTCAAGTTAACACTTTAAGTTCTCCTTGCACCCGTACCCGAGTCATCGTCACTTTACAGCTTTGCCCCCATGTACGCGCTGCACCCGGTGCTACAGAAGTGGAAGGCGGCGGACCATTTGATGGGGATCCTCTAGATTCTCAAAACAAGAGTACTTATTCGGCAGGTAGAATCTTTGCCATACGGAACCAGCGCCAGCCCTTATAACATGTACTGCCAGGCTCATGAAGCAGATTGCCACGGATAGTGTTGTTCTTGGCTTGGCTTGGCCTGAAAGCCACTGGCTTTGGCTTGGCTTCAAGTGGCTTTTGGCCTGACCAAATCTCAAGCCAAGCCAAAGTTATTGGCTTGTGGCTTGGCCTTGGCCTGGCTTGGCTTGAGCCATGGCTTTTGTATGGTACTTTAACTACACTACAAATTTACTTACAAAATATAGCCAAATGCTTTAATTGCGAGTTGACCCCTGTATAGTGGTAAATACCATATGCTTGTGAGAAACTGCTTTTAAATATGCTTGATATGAGCCTTGTTAATTCCTTATGAGAACACTTGGTTATGCCTAAACACCTGACTATGAGGAAAACATGGTAATCAATCCTCAAGAAATCACCTAATCCTACAATACAAAGCTAACTCTTAACAACACTAGCTCAACAAAACTAACCATAGACAGAACTAATCCTTGACAGGGCTAACCCTTGACAGAAATAACATTTAACTGAAATAGTCCTTGGTAGATCATAAGTTTCTTGTTAGCAATCCAAATAAACATGAAAGTAATGAATGAGGCATAATTTCTGTTAAGCACTAAGGAGTATATTGAATATCAAGCTTTCTACTAAGCACTGGTAGTACAATTGCTATATCAAGGATAAGGCCTATTCAGGATTATTATTACTACACATTAGTTTTATAAAAGGTTAGTTCTTCCAAAAAAAAAAACAGATTCTGTCAAGAGTTGGGTATGTTTTGAGAGACAGCATAGTCAAGGATCACTTCTGATAATTAGTAGTCTCATTAAAGAATAGAGTGCAGGGTCAATCACCATTGATGAGAAATTAGGCTTCAAACTATTTAGCTCTAGAGGACGCCCTCCCAACACTGACTTTCCCACGATCACAAACAAGCGTGGTCTGCAGATTACAAAAAGAATAGATAAAGGATAGGTGTACAAGGTTTACAAAAGTATCACAAGCTAACATCAACTGTAATTATTGATATATAGTATTATAATAAGTGTCTAACAAAGCCATGGCCTATTGGCTTGGCTTTGGCCTGGCTTGGTGGTGAAGCCAGGCCAACAATGCTTGGCCTGGTACTGGCTTTGGCCTGGCTTGGCTTGGCCTGAAATCTGGCTTGGCTTGGCCTGGCTTTGGCTTTTAGGCCAGGCCAAGAACAACACTAGCCACGGATGATATGGCCGTGAAGCTTGTAAATTAAAAACTCCATGCTCATGCTGCAGCTGCTGTCTGAATGAAACAGCGCACACATGTGAATGTCCAATCTGCGGAACGCAGGCCAGACGCACTTAGCGTGAATCGCACAGGATGAGTGCGCCTTAGCTTGACTGATAGCGAAGATCGAGGCTGTCGCTTGCTTCGAGTGAGCGCGGATCGTAGCGCATCTTGTGCTGGTAGTGTTAGATTAGGGCATATGGCTACAGGCAGTAGGCTGCCTGCCCGCCGTGCCTGCGGTACAGGTTTCAAACGTCGGATACTTGGCTGCCTGAGTCCGTTGCGAAGCGGCCAGACCGAAAGATGGGCTGAGAGTGTTCGAGCTGGTACGCTATAGGAGAAACTGTAGCCAGCGGTGTGATCTGCAGGTAAACACGGTGTGTGTCGTGCCGCGATGACACCATTGATAAGCAAGGCAAAGCCCAGACAAGAAGCGGGGTGGTGAATCAGTTGGTACTTGGGGAGAGGATCAGGCACAGAGTGCATGGCGTTTTGTTCGCAGCGCTGAGCTTTGCAGTGTGAATGAGGGACATGCAATATGACGAACGGTGAGGAGAGAGCTGTAGTGCGGTGATGTCAGAGGTCTCGACCGAGGTCCTGCGGCAATGAAGATAAGCAAGCAGCACACGGGAGACACACTTACGGAGGAGGGTTGATTGTTTATTTGATGGGACTGCGTCACTTCATCGTGTTAAAGGCGGAGATAGGGATTGGGTGGGGCACCCGGGGAAAGGAAAGGAGGGTGCGAGGGAGCGCACGAAGATGGGGATCTAAAGGGGTCTGCGGGGATGGTATAATTATACGGGAAAATGAAGGCCGAAGATGGATCAGCGAGAAGCGGACCCGGCACAGTGGGCGATGATGTCATGATATCATGGAAGCGCACGACGGTGTTTTGTATGTACAGTCAACTCCCTCTTAACCCATACCCCTTCGTGGACACCCACAGGTATGGGTTAACGGGGAGTATGGGTTTGGAGAATGTACTAAAAATAGATGCAGAAAATACAGAGAAAATAAATATATTTGGAAAAGGCAATAGTAACCTGATAGATGAGCAGCCTTAGGAGAAGCACAACTATTAATCTTCGATGTTGACATTCTCTTTGATAGCTCTGCCCGAAGCTGACATGCCGACAACCAGGAAAACATCACAATTTTGAGTGCTTGGATCGTTCATAAGCTGTCGAGGTACCATGCAATCACATACCGCTTCAAGCCCCTGAGTCTTGGTGCAAGTTCGGATGCCTGGCCAAATACATGGAAGAAAACACGTCAAAAATATAGTAAACCTCGGTCATATTGGCCATTTCCCATGGTCTTTAGTACACTTTCATAAAGTTATTCAACAACACAACCAAAATTTCCCCTAATGACCTGAAATGTATGTCTTTTGGGGATAGTTATTGCTGCTAAAAGTACCGAATGTATGGGTTTTTTGGCACTCAAGCCCATGGGGTATGGGATATCAGGGAGTTATGGGTTTCGGAACTCATTTGGGTGGGACAAAACACGATGGGTAGCAAAACCCATGGGTTAGCAGGGAGTATGGGATTGGAGGGCTATGGGTTAAGAGGGAGTTGACTGTAACAGAGCGTGTTGCGTTTTGGCATTCTGGCGCACGTCAACGACACACAATTTTCCATGGACTGATCTAGCCCGTGCCGCTACGGGTGATTAGCACAGGTGGCGGAGAGCGTGGGTCGGAAAGAGAGGGTTTAGTTAGGCGATGATGATCAGGATGGGTGAGGAGCGGATGAGAAGATGGAAGGAGAGTGAAGGTCAAGGAAAGGGAGAAAGAGTACCTAAACAGGTGGGTGGCACGGCTGTTGCTGGGAGCGATCCGGGCACGACGGGAATCAGGGGCCTCGGGTGCCTGGTATGGGAGGAGTGAGGTCATCGTAGGGGGTCTAGACCGAAGAAGAGGACATCTGGGGCGTTGACGGGGAGGACATGTATTAGATGACTCCTGCTCTTGACGATATTCCTCCCACTTGTGTTTTTTTCTCTGCTATTCTCCATGGTGCACATCCACCCATAGCACAAACATGACAGCTATACACACTCCGACTCCCTCAAACATACCTTCTTCCTCACAAGACATACAAGGCTGCAACGACTGTCGTAGTTCATATCCACACATATCCCCAACATCCACTCAGCCCCTCGTCGACCAGTCTGACTATCCCCAGACACATGACATCGAGCAATCGCGAGAGCTCTTCTGCTACTTCACTCCTAGTCCCAAGGTCTACCCTCCCCCATCACCCACCACCGCCTCTCCGCCTCCACCTACCTCGTCACTGCCCTCCTCGTCCGCATCCACTTCTGCTGACACCACCAACTTCAATAGCACACATCAACCAACTTCGCCGGGGCAGAACAGCAATGAAGCCGAACTGAGCAAGCTGCCCACGCCCTCTAAGCTGGGGAAGAAAAAGAGCAGTGACGACCCCGCACTGACAGCGTTCACCCAGCTCACCGCAATCAAACTCGGCTGCGAGCGCAGTATGATCAGTCTCATTGACCGCTCCAAGCAGTGAGTGCCCATCTTTCCACTTGGCCTTGCATTTCGAGATGTGTCAGCGGGTCGTGGCGTGCCTGTCGTACCCCTTTTGCATGACATGCATGCGTCCAGTCACTTTGGTGCTGCCTTGTATAACGTATACTCATCCTTTGCCGCTGCGTTTGCGCAATGGAATATGTAGGTACATCATCGCAGAGGCCACGCGCGACACGCCCATCCACGCCGACGTGCCCGACACGGACCTCTGGCTCGGGTGCACGACGCTCGACGCCGCACCGGGGCTGTGCGTGCACACCGTGCATCTCTTTCCCGAGATCTTCTCTCCCCCCGCCTCGTCATCATCACCATCACCATCACCACCCCCGTCCACACCACCCCCCATCCTCGAAATCCGCGACCTATCCACACACCCTGCCTTCCGCACGCGGTCCTACGTCACATCCCACCCTTTTCTGTGGTTCTACGCCGGCACACCGCTGCGCTCGAAACACGGGTACATTATCGGCACGCTGTGCGTCACGGACCCGCGGCCGCGCCCCGAGGGGCTGAGTGCGGTAGAGCGGGATATGTTGGTAAGGATGGCGGAGATTGTGATGGGGCATATGGAGATGAAGGCGGAGGGGAGGGAGTTGGACAGGGGGAGGAGGATGGCGCAGGGGTTGGGCGGGTTTGTGGCTGGGCAGTGGGAGGAGGGGGCAGGGGCGGGTCGAGAGGAGGAGGAGGATTATGCTGAGTCGTCGGTTGAGTCTGTGGACGGGAGCGTAGGGGAGGAGAAGAGGGGAGGACAGTGTGCCACTGCCGCTACGACTGTCACTGCTGCCACTGGCAGCACCAGCACCAGCACCAGCACCACGACCCATACCAGCACCGGCACCGGCACTGGCACCACAGCCAGCCCCAGCGACAGAAAACGCAAGACGGCACGGAAGAAATCCGGAACGGACGAACAGCCGATGGCGAAGACGCTCGACCGCGCGAGCGGGATCATATGCGACGTGCTCACGGCTGACGGCGTCGTGTTTCTCGATGCGGATTCCGCCTCGAGTGTGGGTGTCTGCTCGGGCGCGAACGAGGGCGAGGGCGGCTGCTCGGACGCGGATTTGGGCATGGGCTCCCTGGAAGGGGAGGTGCTCGCTGCTGCTGTGCGTGGAGAGGCGGAGAGCGGGTCGTGGTCTGATCTTGGTGGGGGTTCGGAGGCGGGGGCGGGGGCGGGGGCGGGCGGGGATCTGGGACGAGGCGTGGATGAGGAGGGCAGAGGGGAGAGAGCGATGGGCGCGTTGCGGGGGATGTTGCTGGAGATGTTTCCGGACGGGAACATTTTTTCGTTTGGTGCTGCTGGTGCTATTGGCGAAGGTGCGTCGCGCCAGAGGCAGATGGTGCTGAGGTGCTTGCGGGCGCGGTTCCCGGGGAGCACGAGCATCATCTTCGTGCCGTTGTATCACCCTTCCTCGTCAAGCTTGTCCTCGCCCTCATCGTCATCATCAACGTGCTCATCGAAAATGAACCTCAACCCAAGATCGCACCATCGAACCGGCCCCACACCCCCCCTCCGCGCGCGCCCCAAACGCGCATACGCACTCTTCTTCGCATACACACATGCGCCCCACCGGCTCTTCCAGCCCGATGAACTGCACTGGACCCGCGCCTTCATGCGCACACTCACCGCCGAGCTCGCCGCTCTGTCGATCGCGCTCGCGGACCGCGCCAAGGGCGATTTTATCGTGAGCATATCGCACGAGCTGCGCAGTCCGCTGCATGGGGTGCTGTGTAGCGTGGAGAGTCTGAGTGAGACGAGGCTGGATGGCGTGCAGCGGGGCTTTGTGGAGGGGGTGGAGGTGGGGGGGCGGATGTTGGTGGAGATGGTGGAGCATGTTTTGGAGTTGAGGAAGTTGGGGGGGTTGGATGGGCGGGTGGTGGGGGTGGGGATTGGGGCGGGAGGGGGAGAGGGTGCGTGTGTGGTGGGTGTGGCGGGAGGTGGGGGTGAGGGCGCAGGTGAGGGCGCAGGTGAGGGCGCAGGTGAGGGCGCAGGTGGTGGGGGCGGCGGGGTGGTTTCGCTCGCGGAGCCGACGGACGTGGCGCTGCTGACGGAGCAGGTCGTCGAGAGCGTGTATGCTGGGTATCGATTCAGGAGGCGTTTGTTGTCATCGTATCCTTCGAGTTCATATTCCTCGTCGGTGCAGAGTCCATCGCCGAAGAGCAGCATCGAAGATCTCGGACTCGATCTCGCCGATCTCTCCTCGGGTTCAAGCGGAGAGCCGATGCGGAGGTATATGCTCAAGGGGCAGGGACCAGGACAGGGGGTGACGGTGGTGCTGGATATCGAGAGGCAGGAGGACTGGATGCATGTGGTGCAGCCGGGGGCGCTGAGGCAGGTGCTGATGAACATCTTCAGTGCATCTTTTATCTTCGTTCTTCGTCCGCACTCTTCTCTGGGCTTTGGTTGCTGTTTGTATGTGGACGAAGAGCTGAATGATGCTTGTTTTTGCTTTTGCTTTTGTGTACAGCCAATGCGCTCAAGAAAGGATAGCGGCTACGTCCGCGTTGCGCTTTCTGCGACCGATGTCGACGCCGACGACGACGATTCCGCCTTTGACGGTGGTGCACCGTCGCACCCGCACCCGCACCCGCAAAAATCGCGCGTGACCCTCACAGTGACCGACTCGGGACGGGGCATCAGCCCCGAGTTCCTCAAGACACGCCTGTTCACGCCGTTCTCGCAGGAGGACGTGCGGCAGCACGGGACGGGGCTGGGTATGGTGATTGTGCGCCAGATTGTGGGCCTCCTCGGCGGCGATGTGGACGTGCGGAGTGTGCGTGGGGTCGGGACGGAGGTGAGGGTTGAGGTTGTGCTTGAGCGGCCGGCTGCTGCTGCTTCGACTTCGACTTCGCTGGACAACAAGTCGATGCCGTCGTCGTCGTCGTCGTCGGCGCTGGTCCAGAGCCTGCCTAGAGATATCGGTGCAAGACCGGCGTTGGGACACGGGAGCGGTGTGGGGTTCGTCAAGGGCGTGCGTGCGCTCACGCAGGGGCGGACGGTGCTTCTCGCGGACTTTGACGCTGAGGAGCCGCATTCATCCGGCTCGTCTGGGGTTGGTGAGGCGCTCGCGTCGCCCGTAGGACTTGCATCCGCATCCACATCCGCATCGTCATCGTCGCCGACGCCCAGCTCGCCTGGATCTGTACGCTCTGTCCCGTCCGCGGCGTCCCTCGGATCGACAAGATCCTCGGTGGGCGAGTACGGATTCGGCCCGGCTGCGGGGACGACGCTGTCTACGAGAGCGTCGCTTGCGCGTTATTTAAAGGAGTGGTTTGGGATGAGGGTCGTTTATGGGCCGTTTGCGGTGGGCCACGCCCGTGCGACTTTTCTCGCCGGTGGTCCTCAGGGGCTAGGAGACGGCGATGTGGACTTGGTTGTGGCGAACGAGAGCGAGGCGGTGGTGGAGTGTCTGCATGAGCGGTCGTTGGACGCGAAGGGGTGGGCGGGTAGGGGGAGGACCGGTAGTGGCAACGGGGCTGGGAGAGGACGAGGGGGCGGGGAGCGGAGGAAGCCGATGGTCGTGCTGTGTCAGGATGTGGCGAGGTTTCAGGCGCTTGCGAATGCGTTGCCCGAGGTCAAGTTTGAGGCGAGGCCGTGAGTGTATTTATTTGTCGAGGTGGTTTTGTTTGAGAGGAAAGCTGATGCGGGATTTGTGTAGATGCGGGCCATTCAAGCTCGCGAAGGCGCTCCATTTCTGTTTCGAACGGGGACAAGGGCAGCCAACGACGTTCGCTGCAGTTGCGACGTCGGCATTGTCGATGTCCAGGTCGAGTCACAGTCAATTTGCCTCTTCAACTTCAACCCGCCACACCTCTCCCCTTTCCCTGCCGTCCACGGCCATAACGTCCCCGTCGTTGTCCCCGGCCGCTTCTACATCCTCTTCTTTGCCTCCATCGTGCTCGCCCGCCATGTCCCCATGGGTGAAACGTCCGACGCTGAAACAGGTCAATTGCTCGATCGACCATCGCATCGACGATCTCATTGTTCCCGCTGACTCGTTTCTCGAACGGCCCAAGCCTGACTCCGGCGCCGAGTCCCGCGGCCGACGTCTGAACGAAAGTGGCGGCAACAGAGGCTTTCTGACACCCCCATCGCCGGCGGTGCGTTCTGAACGGTCGAGCGACAGCTTGATCAGCAGCGGGAGCGGCTCGTCGTCGTCCAATGGCACTATGAGGAGCGCCAGCACGACGTCGTCGGTGTCGACGTCTATGTCGAGTTCGACGCTCGCTGGGTCTGATGTCGAAGACGAAGATTACGATGAGGTGTCTGGGGCATTGGATGAGAATGGGGAGTTGAGCGACAAAGTGAGGAGGATCGGTAATGCCGATAACGCCATGGGGACGAACAATGTTTTGGAGATTGGAATCGCTCCGCCTGATGATTTGTTGACACCCAGACCGAGGGAGGAGCCCAGGGAGGGCATGATTACGTATGGAAATCTCGCTGGTTTAGGGAGGAGGATTGAGGAGGAGAAGCAGAAGATGGGCGGGAGGACGCTGTCGCCCGAGCGCCCGAGCGTGCATACTCAGCTTGTGCCGGCGGTGCTTGCCCCATCGTCAGCCGTGCGGGCGAAGGCAGCAGCTGCTTTGCCGCCACCGCCTGTGCCGCCTGTGTCTCCGGCTGCAGACCCTACGAGCATGACTGCTGCTGCGCCTGCGCCGATCCCGTCTGTGTTGGTGGTTGAGGACAACCCTATAAATGTACGTGTTTCTTGGTTTCATGTCGGGGTTTCTCATGTTGATAAGTTGTTGATGTTGCGTAGCTTATGCTACTCTCGGCGTTCCTCCAGCGAAAGCGGTATCCCTACGCCAAGGCTGAAAACGGCCTCAAGAGCGTCGACGCCGTCCGCAAGCGCGCGCAGCACTTTGATGTCATCCTCATGGGTGCGTCCTCTCTCCCGCTTCACCGCGCGCACCCACCTCGTTCTAATCTGCGGCTCTCCTTTTTTTTGGTCCGTCTATATAGACCTTCAAATGCCCGTCATGTCCGGGTTCGAAGCCGTGCGCGCGATCCGCACCCTCGAGGACACGAGCGAGGGGCGCATGCCCCGCGCGCTCGTCATCGCGCTCACGGGCCTTGCCGGGCCTGACGACATCGACGAGGCGTACAGCGCGGGCGTGGATCTACTCATGACGAAGCCTGTCTCGCTCAAGACGGTGGAGAAGGAGCTCGATAGGTGGAAGAAAGACAGGCAGGCGCGCGCAGCGTCCATCTTAAAAGGACGAGAGGTGGGGCGAGAGATTCAACCTGCCGGGATGCCCTCGTGAGTGTAAGCGATTGAACTAACTTTTGATGTGCACGGTTTCGCGCGATTCCTTTGCATTTTATCTTACATCTGACCCACACGGTCCTAATTTTGTCATATCCCCGTTTTGTTTTCGTTTGCTTTATTTCTTGCACGCTTGCTTTCATCTAATGTTTCTCTCGTTTCTATGTTTTCGCACTCAGCATCTCGCATCGTGGATTTCTATATTTTACCCTCGGACCTGTACCCATATCTTAAACCTCTCCGCTACTTACATGTATCATTCTATCTCGCTTTCGAACGTAGCTTCGGCCTCAGCATGTTTGTGTATGTACGTCATTTAGCACATCAATCTTAAGTCTCGGCAGGCATCGTGTGTCTTGCAACTAACACCTCTCAACGGAGCTTAGTTTTGGATAAAGAGGGATCACCGCTTGACCTCGTACTTTTCCCATCCTACCTCGGCGAGCTTGTCAACCTTGCCCATCACCTCGTCTTCCATGCTTTTGAGATACGCGTCCATGGCAACGAAAAGGTGCGGCATGCCCGCGCCGAGGATGCGCACCGCGAGCAGGCCCGCATTGGTGCTGTTGTTGATGGCGACTGTGGCAACTGGGATGCCTCGCTATCGTTCGAAATTGTCAGATCTCGTGTCAGGGCAAGAGGCGAGGATAAGGCGAGAAAAACGCACGGGCATCTGCACGATACTATGCAACGAGTCCACACCATCGAGCGAGCTGCCCTTGACGGGCACCCCGATCACAGGCAGCGCCGTCATTGCCGCGACCATGCCGGGCAGATGCGCGGCGCCGCCCGCGCCCGCGATGACCGCCCGCAGGCCGCGCGAGGTCGCACTGCGCGCGTACGACACGAGCCGGTCGGGCGTGCGGTGCGCGGAGACGATCGTGAGTTCGTACGGAATCTCGAACCTGTCGAGCACGCGCGCGGCAGGGAGCATCACGGGGAGATCCGAGTCCGAGCCCATGATGATGCCCACGAGCGGGGCCTTGTGAGCAAAGCCCGCGCCGGGGGAAGGCGCGAGCGGCGCGTAGCATTCGAGTTCTTCGGCGGACGATGGGCCGCCTGGGAGGCGCTCGAGGAGGGGCCGTAGGCGCGCGCGGACCTGTGCGTCGCTGTCGCCTGTGAGGGTGATGTGCCCCATCTTGCGACCCTTGCGGGACTCGGCCTTGCCGTAGAGGTGCACAGCGCACCCCGGCACTGTGAGTGCAAAATCGGCGAAGGAGGTAATTTCGGATAGAGAGGGAGAGGCACCGAGGATGTTGAGCATGATCGCAGAGGGGACTTTTAGAGAGGTGGAGCCGAGTGGGAGGTCGAGGATGGCGCGGAGATGGTTCTCGTATTGTGAGGTCTCGCAGGCTTCGATGGTGTAGTGGCCTGAATTGTGTGGGCGCGGGGCGATCTCGTTGATGTAAATTTTGCCTTGAGATTGGATGTATGAGTTGGCGCATGCCTTGGATGTGGGAGGGTAGTGTAGGCTGGGTGATAAGACGCACCGTCATCGAGGAGGAACATCTCCACACCAAACACGCCTGCGCCCTCCAGCGTCTTTACAGCCTCTTCAGCGACGTCCTGCGCGCGTGCAGCAACAGCGGGGTCCGAGCTGCGCAAAGGACAGATGACAAGGTGGCAGATGTTCTCCTTGTGTACGGTCTCCACGGCGGGGTACGAGCGCACCTCTCCAGACGCACTGCGCACGACCATGACTGCGATCTCCTTTGCAAACGGGACCCACTTCTCCGCATACAACGGTCGGTTACCAAGCGCTTTGAGTGCATCCTCTACCTTGTCAGCGCTCTCCACAACAAAGTTGCCCCGCCCATCGTACGCAAGCGTCCGACTCTTGAGCATGAACGGGTAACCCAGCTTCTCCCCTGTTTGCCTTATCGCCTCTGGCGTACTATCAACATCCACAAACCCCGAAACCGCACACCCCGCCTTGGCTAGCCACTCCTTCTGCGCAAACTTGTCCTGGATGATCTGGATTGTCCGCGGGGCGGGGTGCACCGCCTTGCCCGTCTCCTTCTCGATATCCGCTAGCGCGTGCGCGTCGACGTGCTCGATCTCAACGGTGAGAACGTCCACTTTGCCCGCGAGCTCGCGGATCTTGGCAGGGTCCGAGAACGCGCCGTCGACATGCGCGAGCTCTGGCGTGCGGGGTGCGGCGATCTGCTTGGCGGGTGCGTTCGGGCCCTGGTCGAGGATGACGACGTTGATGTTGAGGAGGGAGGCCGACGCGACAAGCATGCGCCCGAGCTGGCCGCCTCCTACATTTGGATTCAGGTGGTCGGTTTACGACTCATGAAAGTCTAAGAAGGCTGTTGACTGGTGGGGATGAGCCGACTTGAGGCAAGGCAGGTGCAACTCACGCTTACCCAGTATCCCTACTGTCTTTCCGGACATTCCGACTGCTCAAGAACGAGAGCTTTTGTGTGAATGAGACGGATGAAAGTGAGAAGAGGAGAGGAGATCTTGGTCAAAAAATCAAAATGATAAACGGATCGCACCAAACGGGAAATAGCCCCTATCGTACTAATCCTTGAACATTTGAACCCAGAGCGAAACACCGAGACCGTCCGTCCGTCCCTTGGGCCTTCATATACATACCTCGGGCCTCAACTTGTACTTGCAGTTGGAACAGCTCCGTTGACCTCATTTCACTCCACCAATTATGATGCGAGAAGCCTGACAGTAGATTTATGTTCTACAAAATCTCTACAAGATTAAATAAGCTAGTAATACTCGTAACATGTACATATATGGACATACAGCGGCCAGGCTAAATTACATGAGTCCCAATTCGTTCTAAAGACATTATACACTGAAAGCCTGGTGTGAGCGGAAGCTCAGGCGCTCTCAACAGTTTGCCCCGAAAGCGTGCCTGCGAAAGCTACCTCTGTCAACTCGCACGTGGGGTTTACTCCATAATTGATATTTTGCTCGTAGCGCTTTCTGAGGCCAATGATCATCCATGGACCAACTATGCTGCTTACTATGGTCATAAGTACGCCGTTCATACTTGTGAGAACAAGCGCCTGATGCCATAGTATTTAGCACTGAAGAGCCGAAGCTTAGCATTCGCTACTTACTGCACTGTCAGGAAGGAGTTGTGACATTGAGTCTACAAGCATCGCTACAAACACACTGCGAAGGACATTAGCCTTAATAAATGCAAAAACACACGCCCTTACATGAAGAAATACACCAGATTGTCACGAACAATGATATGCATGATAGTGTAAGTCGAGGCGCCTGGACTTCGCCAAAATGACAGTTCAAGGTTGTTGACGGCGTAGTATAAAGCCAGTGCGCATAAAAGAAACTCATATGCTAGCTACACCGAGCTTACTGCTGGGGAGGTCCACTGGCTAGATATGGGAAGGAGGAGATTGCAAGAGTCAACTCCAAAAAAGTTGATTTCTGCTTTCGCTAGAGTTAGTTTCTGAGGTCTACAAATGACATACTGTATGCTTTTGACGCGGCCGAGATCAATTAACATATTGCTGCAACGTTGAAGATTTGTACAGCCGAAAAGCATATCGACAGAGAAACCAAGAGCTTCTTAGGCTTCCCGTATAGCACGTACACACGTGTGCTCATCATTCCTCAGTGAGAAAGGCTGTTAGAATGCGGAGCTAGAAATGGAAAGGCTCTCTGCAAAGGTACCTTGCAGCAGAAACAGAACAATTATAACGACTACTTGAGCGGGAGCCCATAAAGCAAAGCCTACAGTGACGTTAACATCTGAATTCGTGTCATACCGTATATTTGAGACTCACATCTGAGGACGGATTATGCGTGGGAATGAGCTCACGCGTTCAAAAACTTCACGCCAACGTTGATACTCACATCTTGACAGCATGTTAGTTATGAGTCTCCCTGTCCGACATAATAGGCAGGGATCACTTACTTGGTTGGAAAGTGGTATGGTGAGGTTATATACTAGAACGAAGTTAGCAAAATATGATGGTCCAGTGTTCTTCCACACTGACATAGCTGAAACCTGGTATGAAACTGGTGTCAGGACCCTGAGAGTTCTTCAAATAAAACCTCGATTTACACAGGCACAGAAAGCCCAATATATCGTGACTATTTTTCATAGTAAGATATTAGTGGCTTCTGTTCCAGGTACTATAGAGCGGTATGTCCTGACCACGATGTAAATGAAACTCGTGAATGTGGTTGTTCTTCCCTTAAACTATTCATCAGCATTACCGCAGGTAATCGATGAAATGCGACGCACCCATATAAAGTCAGTCTAGTTCTGGTGAGTCAATATGTGCTAAGTGGGAAAGGAAAAATGTATCTGACCTCGAGCGAGAAGTTAAGCGCTTCGAGCCATGAGATTAGTTTAACATGATGCATGAATATATAATGACATACGCACCATAGTCATAGACTGCCATGGCTAATGCGGCAACTTGTGAAAGTAAATGCTTGCATCATGATGTGTCAGCGGCATACAGCGTAGCAGAGCCTACCAAACGTATATTCTATAACCAAGGAACCTTGTGCAGATAATAAAAGCTCTTGATAAATCTCGCTCGCAGACATTGTGAGTCGTCAAGAACAGAGGTAAGAGTGGTTGTGCGGTATAGATGTCTTTATCAGCGCACAGTAGTGAGCTATTCTTATAGTGAAAACCAGGGCAGTGCCATATCTTTAGGAAGGCCTAGACAGGTCTCACTCATACTATACTAGGGTATACATCATAAAGCAACAGGACCCTGGAACCCTTGTCCCGGGGCGAAATAGGAGGCCTGCGGTGCCCACATCTTCGCCAAATGATGTTGGAAGCCGTGCACAATCATGATGTAACTGTAATTGGTTTAGGGATACTCGGGAAGGTAGCGGTAGCATTGTATGCATAGAGCTCCGCCCCTCGAGTAGGGCTTAAATCATTTTTAGTTTATGAAAGGAGTGTTCAGAATTCAAGCTTCAAGAGCCATATTAATCGTATGATAGATAGCGCCGTGCGCCAGTGCACGGCAAAGCCCGTTGCCTTTCGCTTGGTCGCTTTCCGATGTGGCTCCGACGACCGTCATGTCAGATATCTTCAAACGCGCTCAGATGCGACATTACAGTTGTGTACTCAGAATATATATTCAACTCTACATTTCGTGACGCTGTGAACCTATGTAACGACCAGGCCATGAATGCGAATTGTTAATTTAGGACGCTTTCACGTAGGACATGTTCAAACTAGTGCAACACACTGTCAGCGCCAATAGCCAGTACATGCGAATCGTGGAGAGTGTAGCCATGTTCACGTACCCGGCTGCCAACATAGTGTCCTCGACCGCCGAAAGCAAGACAGGGGGGGTAGGGAAAGGTCGGTGATCGCTCAGCGTGACACAGTACGGTCCTACTACCATCGACGACGCGTTAGCTCTGTGGTTACACTCCTGCCTGACGTTGAAAAAGAGTCGCATAAAGTTCGAGCGAAAGAAGATCGTTCCGGTTGTGATGCTCTCCGTATGCGATGTGATATCGACAAGGTGGATGCTGTTGGATGGCGTGAGCCGAGCGTTTCCTACCTTGCACGCAAATCGATCCCCGACGACTTCCGACGCCAGAGATGCAAGCCGCAGAGGAAGGTCCTCGCTCTGCCCTCCACACACGCGGAAATGCGCGCAAAAGGGCGCGTGCGAGAACAGGGCATCATTGGGGTCGGTAACCTCCCATACCAAAACGACTCCAAAGTTGGTCGGATCGGGGGGGATGGCCATCGGGAGAGGCTACCACACGTTATCGGCTATCCCAAGTGTGCGAATCCAATCCACTTACCGCCGCCCACATCAAACCCATCACTGCCGCATACGATGCCCATCGCAGAGGAACGTTTAGTAAGAGGTCCATAGACGCAATAAGTTGCGATGATAATGCATCCGGGAACAGAGGATACTGGAGGAAAGGGCTGATGGCATCCAAGCGAAGTACTGTGCGTCTACTGTTAGTGCTTCGTTGCTCCCAGTATTTGGATGTGCGATACCTTCAGGGCTGTTATGAATCGTGTGCACTGTGTTATCAGCCATGGCACAGAAAGATGTTCGCGAGCAACGGTGCTCACCAGTGTCCCGAACCTGTATCAGCGCTGACAGTGTTCCAAATGAATGTGGCAATGTCTTGTTCGGTTGGACGACGTGCGAGGACACGCGGTTGGGCAAGCTCTTGTTCCTTAGATGTCGGTGTGACGCCATTCGCGTGGTCACCCGACTTTGAGACAAACGTCAGGCACTCACCACAGCCTACCGCAAGCTGAGAGTTCGAATCCCGCTGCGACCGTTATTTTCGAGTCTCTCGTGCATAGCAAGTTGGCATGTGCACCCATGCTCACACAGGACGTTAACCTTTAAGCTTTAAGCACCAAGGTCGTGTTGGGGATCACCGACCTTTGCCACCCGTTTACTACAGAGACCACCGGAATGTAGAAAGTAATACATTGAATGTACAGGGGAAATTCAACGTAGGCAATATATCCTTTACAGTCTCTGTTATAGCTGCAAACGAACGCCGTCTTAACAACAAGATGAGCGTCCCGTATCAATCCTTCATGAGGCGTGTGGAGATTTTAGTCCTTGATGTGACATGAGTTTCACTGCGCAGGAGTCAGGGGCTTGCCGTAGAGTTGTGATAGGGGCAAAACTCACGCCAGCATGCGTCGAGCGAAGCAGAGCCACGTAGCCAACTGCTCGTTCGACGATTTGGGGGATGACGACGCTGTTACATATAAACGTCCGCCAAGCTCAACCACCCGGGCATCGTATAGACCGTGACCGCGGAGACTCATGGACGTATCCACAGCGTCATCGCAATAGAGAGCGCCTGTGATGCCATGGTCCACGAACCGAAATGTGATCCTTACAATGCCTTCACGGTGAGCAGGCACACGAGTGCAGTATACTCTCCGAAACCAGAGCAAAAAGCTTGCCAACGTGAGAGGTCGGTTTGACGTCGTCGTGCGAATGTAAAATGTACCGACATTTGCGGACAGTGGGCGCCAATGGCCTACAGTCGGGATGTTTCGCCACGCCAGCAGTAGATCCCCCTCTTGAGGCGGTCCGAATAGGTCCACCACCGGCAATACTGGTTGACGTGAGCCGCCAGAGACCTGGTGCCCCTATGTCCATGTCAACAACTGCGTTGCAACCGAGAACACGGACGTCTTACGGTGATCACCTGTGCCAGACAACCCACATTTTCGGCGTAGTGGCAGGGAGAGGGGTCCATCCTGCGAAGAGCGCGAAGAATATCACCGCCAGCTGAGACGGGAAGGATGGTTCCGTTGAAGGTTTCCATCAGATAAGCAAGATCTGCACATATGTCAGTAAAATTCATAGGGCATAAACCGAGGAAGCCACCATACGTTTAGGCGTCACTGTTGGCAGTGGGAGAATGTAAGTACTGTTTATGTCCATTGCCGGCCAGTACACGAGCGACGCCGAATATGCAGGAAGTTTGGATACGTAACTCACCTGCAGAACAGTGGTTTATATCCGCTGAGAGCCTTGTCTCTTTCTTTTCAGTCGGGCATGAAATTGCGCGATGTCGTTGACGCCATCTGAGCTGGCCGACAAGAGCATTAAATGGGACAGATATTATGCACGCTCTTCAGTTTCCTCACGATTTGAACGAGACGTACTAGGTTGATGCGTCGGTCACTTAGCATTTGCCAAACTCATTACCTCGAGTAAGGTTTGTAGTACAGTATGAACTCAGTACATATGATAGTATGGAAACGAGCCAACCGGCCGGACAAAAAGTGACATTATACCCAGTTACGGACATCAAAACGGTTCGCGGTGAAGTCTGTCAAGACTTGCTCCTCCACCGTCCTAATAGGCTCTGCGCGCTGGTACCCAAGGATCCTAACACTATGTCAATTCCAATTTCATTGCGTGATGCACTGTGGAATCAAACGTACTTAGAGTAGGTCGTCATAAACTTTACGGACGAGTTCAGGTCCGTCTCGGATACGTCTTGATCAGCCGAGCATGCATTGTAGACCCGTCGACCTACGCAGATTGCACGAGGAGGTCCCATACCATAGAAGCGGATGCCAGATGAAGGATCGATGGTGTGGTCGCACAGAATGACCCCAGCTATGCCATGGTTCAAAATGATGAAGCCCACACGGTCCACTCCGAAACCGTTGACCCGCGGATGGGCGCCGTACACATGTCGGAACCACAATAAGAAGAGGGCCAAAGCAATAACGCGATGCTCGACGTCGGCGCGAATCCAGAAGTGCGCAGCGTGCGCAGCAAGCGGCCGCACACGGCATGTGCGTGGAACTGCTTCCCACGCAATGACGAGCTCACGCTCGTGATCGCCTGGCGAGCCTTGAAACTCAACTGTGTCGATCGGGCCCTTGTAGTCATGGTCCTAGCACACTTTCAGATACGAAGATACACGCACGAACAAGACTGATCTTACGATGATGGCGTCGCATAACATCTTGAGGCTATCCGGCTCCGCGCAAGACCAGCTACTATCGTTCAGAATCGAGATGATGGTGTCAGACACTGTAGCAGACAACGCTCGCGCGCGCTTGGTCACTGTGAGTTGGCCATAGGCTGTTTATTATCAGCTTTCGTCAACTGTGAAATCATTGCAGACAAACCTTGGGAGCGTAAACGTGTCAGAGGTAAGAAAACGTTCTGAGAGCGTTCGGCGTTCATGTCTAACAGGGAAGCAACTTAGCAGAGAAGATCGTGGACCCTCTTTCTTCGACGATTAAAGTCTCGCCATATTTCAGGTCCCCTCCGCTCTTGTCGTCCAATCACTGTATCTCCCTGCTCAATTTCGCTCAGGGTGAACTGCCTGAGGTATATGGTCTTTGAACAAGAGCACTCCGGACCCATCTAGGCGTCACATCCCAACCACGCGGTACATCCCCACCTCCCTATGGTCGACCTGTGCTCGTGCGTCTACGTATCCGAGGCACACATTCCAGATCACCTCCCGTGCACGCCGTGAAGAACGTTGAGCTTCATGGCAGCCCTTGTTGTCGTGTGTTAGACATGCTGCTCGGACAGCCTGTTTCAGTCCAACCCCAGGCATCTTTTGTTCAAATAGTGGACAAAAGCAGCATTCCATTGTGCACTGCCTCATTCAGGTTTCGCTCTCTATGTCGGGACTCCTTTGGTTTGGGCCAACAAGAGCACCCGAACGTACGCAGCAGTCGCATCGTGGCACCCCCTCGCCGTTGAATCCCCTCCATCCCTCTCCTTGTTCTGTCACTTTTCGTCGACGCTTCAGGGATTACACGGAGCGCAACCCACTATCGCTCTCACCGATCCATGAACAAAGACTATTCTAACCAGTCTGTCACCAGTGGTGGTGGGGGCGATTTTCAATGGCCGCGTCCAGGTAAGAGTCCCAGTGGTTTTGTATGTGTCTTCGTCTGATGTAGTTTGGCCCTAGTAATGACGTTACAGCCACTCACGACCCCATGCCTGGACCCGCGCCATGAGCAGGTGCTTTCCAAGCATCTCATTCATAGCATGGATTTCTATGTCAAAACTCGCATGGATTGGGTGGCTTATGCTGGAACGGTAGCGTTAATGATGGGCATTGTGAGCATGACATGCACTATCGGATGTGACGCAGGTTTTGCTAAAGACGCTTAGGATCAGCCCGTCACACTCATGGAGGATGCGGCCGATCACAAAGTAGTGTGCGTATGGTCCATCAACGACACAGCGGCTGCCAAAGAGCGGATGCTCCTGCATTTCTACGTCACCGGGCCTTCCTCCTCTCTTCCCGTCCGTGTTGCAGCCGCCATTCGAGAACTCTGGGAACGCATCGTTGGCTTCGACAATGTCAGCATCACATTCCTTCCATGTTCAGTTGTGCAACGCATTGCGATTCGGCGACATGAGGACGACTACACAGTAATTACGGTAACACTGGACCCTTCATTCCGCTCGCTGTTGTCCGAGCACGTGTCGGACAACGGTGGCTTCCCTCACTTATCTCGGATGCTATTTGCGGGTGGCTACGGAATGAGTTTGAAGCGCAGGTGGTGGTTTCCGGACGAAACTACTCGTCAAGAGATTTTGCGGCGAGTCGCGGTCGGGTTATGGTGAGTTGGTGCAATGCCACCCGTTTTCAGGCCGTGTGCTAACTTACAAGTTAGTTAGTTCTATTCGTCCCTGTGCATAGTTTATGAGATTAGTAGTACGGCTGTGTCGTTCCCTCATGATGCCTCCTCAGCGTGATGTGTGCGCAGCTTTACATTAACTACCAAAGTTGACAATGGCATAACGTACATAGATAGGTTTCACGATGAGTAGGAGTAATTTACGAAATTATTTGAAAGCTGTTTCGATCTCAGGCGCATTTACGAAAAATTAGCGCAAGACAGGAAGTTAACACCATGTACAAGAACAACGGATCGACATCAATGCATAGTACTCGAGTCGTATTGCTACGCGATCATGCCCTCAGCCTTCAACTCAGCATTTCTGTACGCAATATCAGATGGAACTCGACGGACAACTCAGGATCTTACCTGAATGTTTCTATGCAGTGCAAGGCCTGGTCCTCGGTAGTTTGAACAGAGATGTCTGCGCAGGAGGACACTGCGCAAAACATCCTCTCCGCCACGCAAACCATGGTACGCTGCGGAAATCCGTCGAGGAAGTCGACCCTTCTGAGGTCAATCGATGAATCGCAGAGAAGTACACCCGACACGCCCCCATCCACAAAGACATAGCCAATGCGGCGAATGCAACACTGTAGAGCGGCCTCCGCCCCACAATGCACGCACCAGAACCAGCATAGAAATTCGGCCAGCTTCGCGGTCCGGTCCACGTCGTGGGCAGATACCCAGAAGTGAACATTGTGACCAGCGTTGGAGTCGACAGAGGCGTGTACAGGGTCACTCTCCCAGGCCAACGTGATGTCAGCAACATTGTCTTGATGCATGACAGCGTGCAAGACGGCAAGGTCGTCCACACCAAGGTCCTAGAATGATATTAGCATGCTATCTTCCGGAAGTGGCACATGATAGCGTACCATTACCTTCCAACACGCGCTCGTGATGTCTGAAACCAAGTCTCCGGATACCAATCCCGACGTAAAGTCTGTAGACAAGAGTGCGATGATATCATCCGACGTCGAGCGAGGGAGGACTTGGGTGTTGTGGACGCGATACATGTATTCGCGACCTAAAGTTATCAGTGGCGGTGTATGAAGCAAGCAGCCAATGCAAACTTACTGTGTCGCGCAACGGGAGCCACGGGGAGCATATACTGAAGGGCGTTATACAACATCGGACACTGATTGGGACCCACGTAAGGATGAACCAGTGCGAAGTCACTCCAGGCTGGCTTTTTAAAACTGGTCGGCGTCTCCTTCTTCTGGTGCCCTGGGTTCAGCAAGATAAAAACCTTTGTCTAGTCTCGAAGTGCGCAGGTGCGCAGGCACGACTTCCTTTGCTGCGCTGTATCCAACATGACGCAAAGTCACAAAAGCATGCTCGACACAACAAGATCGCAAATTTTCATTAACCTCAGACCATGATTTATTGTAGCTCATCTCGGATCAAATTGGTGTATCGCTATTGCGCATCAGGTGGCGCTCTCAACCTGTGACCCCAAGATTCCTGCCAAAGCCCAGCGTCAGTCAGACAGACTGCGTGATGAGACAAATGTGAGAGCTGCACGCACCGTTTGCATCTGAGCGCGCGAAATTCGTACAGCGGGTGACGAAGCATCGCCCATTCTCCTTGATTGTGGGAGATACGATGGCCTGCTTTGGTTTGAAAGGTGGGTGTAACGGCGTCACCCCTGGTGATGTCTTCGAAGGTGCTCGCAAAGGCGCTTGTGAGAAGTATAACCCCCACTGCAGCCTCAGTCCCTGTATGAAATGCGACCCTATGAAGGCATGAAGCCGCCCGCTCGGCTTCGGAAGCATCACGCTGTGCAAGATACGTAGTCTGAAAATAAGCCAGGACGTCAGGGATAATGCACGAGTTAGAGTAGCTACGGCCTCTTGACGCATAGAAGTACACCGCATACGGTGCTTCGCGAGAAAACCGCGAAGACAGAGGCGTTTGTTCCCAAACAAACAACATGCCGGGTTTCCCCTCCCCATGCTCAACGCAGGGTATAGCCTATCAAGGGACAGAGGTTAATGACTGCCACCGGAAAAGGCGGATAGCGTACATGCAAGAGCTTGCATAGCTTTGATGTCATGGCGAGTTTGACATCGTCGCTCGCTTCCGCAGCTTCCATGATGGCGATAATCTCATCAGACGTTGAGAGCGGTAAGACACGAACAGACACTGCTTGTCTTTGGGGGCGATGTATGAGAGCAAGTTTAAACGCTGCCACTGGCTGCTGTTAACACGCATGACTATCAGCAAGAGTTACTTGCTTACGGGTGGAAGGCACCGATGCGAACAGTATGGACGCCGACATTGGGCACCGCTGCTGAGAGGTGATGAGGCTTGGGATCGTTCCAACGTGGGTACCAACCCCGGACGCTCCCTGGTTTCATGCATTGGTGGTGCGCTGTCAACCTCGAGCTGTGCACACGACAAGGTCACTGATTTTTGCGGCGCGGAGATAGATAACGGCCTTGTTGTAGTCTTTGAGATTGTACCAGGCAAGTGCTCCTAGTAGTTGGACGGACATGGTCAGTGACAAGAGCTCGACACGCCATCCGCCATATAATCACGTGCTCCCATTCTAGCTCCCGCACATGGGCGCACTGAGTCTCACCCAGATGCTTTTGTGGGCATGCTCACCTGTCTCTCCTCACGCACCCTCGCGGTCACAGTTTTTGTCTAGGAAAACCTAGCACGCAGGAGTCAACGCAGAATGGGATTTGACAAGAGCACGGCCCACGGCCGACCCACATCCCCCCTAATGTGGCAGGGATAGGGCTTGCATTGCGTTCGATGAGCGGTTACATTCCCAACCTCAACATCACCATCTTGCACCGTTATGCCTGCGAGCGTCCCCTCACCATCTATGCCACCCCTTGAAGAACTATCACCCGGATCCTCAGACGGCGAGAGTGAGAGCGATGATCTTGGGCACGGTGTGTTGTCTGGTTTATGGACTCTGTCGTTGGCCTGATTTCTATCTCTAGTTTTACGCCTACAACCTTTGGCTTACGTTCTCGATGTCCCTCCTCCTCCCGATGTCATGTCCAAGCAGCTCATTGAGTCTATGAACTTCCTGATCCTCGCCAACCCTGGATGGGTGTCTTATGCCACATTATGTGCGCTCATGTTCGCAGCGGTGCGTGACCCCGTGTTAGGATATCAATTGTGTGTCTAACTTGTGGCAGGACCTGCCTGTAACCATCGGGTGGGACTCCAGCGACTATAGGGTTGTGCTCATTTGGAATCCCTTGCATCTTCCAGCTCCGCACACTCCTTGGGAGCCCATGTCGGTCCACTTCCACGTCACGGGAGGTAGATACGGAGACCTAGCACTTCGTCTGGCATCCCTCGGCAATGAGCTTGCAGACGATCGCTTTGGATGGCATCGCACGGACCCTCCTCTTCTCCCTACGCAATCTATCAACTCTGTGGATGTTACTCACCACGAGGAGGGGTATACCACAGGAACCGTTGTTTTACGAGAGGAGTTCCGTCCAAATCTATTCCGTGTTACCCATGACTGTCGCGCTCGACTTACGCGAACGTCCCTCGAGGTGTCAGGCTATTGTGTGACGCTTAACCGATTTCTACCCCTGCTGACCACGGACGTATTGATGACTGCTGTATACAGAGCATTACGCGATGCATTGTATGTTTCTTCCTCCATCTTTCACGTTCGGTTGTGTTGATATCCGTCTGCTTGTAGGGTGCACGCTACATGAAAAACGACTGTACTACCGCCTGTAACTATGTAACATGCTTTGGTTTAATATAACACTCCTCCTGTACATGCGAGAACACCAATGATGTCCACACAGACGTCGTCAGCCTTTGAGTTAATGGATCCTGTTGTGTCATGCCTGTGGCACGCACGCACAGTGCCGGTTACATTAGACGTAGGTTTTTTCTGACGTTTTTGCCATGTGCGCAAGGGTACCGTCGTTAACAGGGGATAGCCAGTCAACGTGCTCCCGTTTTTGTATGACACAGGTTACCTACACTATTAGCGGTGACTACAAGGTACAGTACCACAATGTGGAATCAGGTTAAGACATTATATATGTGTGAAAACAACATTCATGAGCGGAAGAGTTACACATGCACGCGAGTGACACCGTACCCCATCAAACTGACCAATCATGCAAGTCAGCGCATTCATCATAGGATGAAAACATGGGGAATGCTCACCGGCCATACGATACCGCTATGGAGACCGTGGTGGCAACACCTTCAACGTTTGCATCGCGGTTAGACGACTGAGCATATAGCAACAGGCCTGAGTCCGATACCAACGTCGACCTGTAAAGGTTGTGGGAAGACATATCCGATGCCACATCTACCGAGTTATCACACAGTACCACCCCAATAATCCACTGCTGAACAAACATAAATCCCACGCGCTTGATCCCGGATGGTTGGGTGGCGGACTGTGACTGATACATGCGATTGAACCACTGCAAAAACAGGACCAGAAGCAGGGGACGGTTCTCTGATCCAGCGTAAATGACAAAATGTGCCGCGTGAGCTGCAATGCGGCGGAATGGAGACCCGTAAGGTATCGCGTGCCAGGCAATGATCTTCTCGCACGCATCAACGTTCACATCACCCAAGTTACCTACGATACCAGTGTCAATGTTGGGGGATCCCTATATACCAGAAGGTGTTAGGATTGGGTGAGGGACCAAACACAATTCCGGTCCTTACTGTAATGGATGCCCACATTGTTGCCAACCAGTCGACCTCGTCTTCCGGATCTGCACTCTGACGGAGCACGCTAACAATGTCGTCGCTTCGACATATGGGCAGTATGTTTGCTTGCAGAACGCGTATGATTGCTCGTCGACCTTTGTGGCAAACAGATGCGGAGCGTCAGTAGCAAGAACAAGCAGTGAATTGCATGCTCACGGCGGTGACCAATCGGCCTCAGCGGAAGCACATAGTTCGTTTCGTCGAGCAAGGACATGATGGTCGACGCTGAGGGAGAAGCTGGACCACGATCGGAGCAGGCCACCGCCAATGGGAAGAAGAGCTATGAAGGAAGACTTGTGTCAGGGACCACATAGCCACCGTGCGTACATTAAGCAGACACAAGAGCAGATTGTCCGGTTGCAGCGAATGGAAATGCAGTTGACGTCAAAAACCACAAGTCAGGGTTTAGGCCCCATTGTGGAGTCCCAATGATATGGAAACTCGTCCGTGAGGTAGGAGCAAATGGCATGCATACAAGGGAGGACTTCACTCAGCCATAGCCAGTGAATGTGTAACATCTTCATGCGTATATCATTAAGCGCATCCATTGAAACGGGAGTTCGTGGCACAAAGAGCAGCCGGAACGGCTCTTGTCTTGATGTTGGTGGAACATCAACAAGACGATGTGAGACCTTGACACTGAATTGGCTGGCTCACCACGGAAGCGCTCTCTCTGGTCTGCTTTATCTGAATCGCATCGCCGACCGCTGTGTAGCTGACCCCTTGGATGAATTTCTCCAAACCAGCAATGGATTTTGAGAACTTCTTTATTCCCGTGCAGGCCCTCTTGCACGCAGGTATGTACTTTGTGCGACCACGCCATCCATGTCTCGCTGCCTTCGCAATGAGTCACTGACGCGCGGCAACCCCAGACGCGGCGTGCATGTGTTTGGCTCTGCTTGGTCAAAATTTAAAACTCCGACCATGCCGTGCGCGCGAGCTGCGCTCAGCGCCAACGCCCAGGGTCAGGAGCACCGGACATGTTTGGCGGGCACAAAGCCGGCGCCTCCAGCAAGCACAGCCACAGAGCGGAATAATGTTCTGTCACTCCTGTGCATTGTGCGTCCGCGTCATAAGTGGTGGACCCGGATAACGGAATCGTGGCGCGTTCTGTCAGGGAAGGCACGAGGTTCACCCAAGTAGAATCATCCGCATCACTACATTGGATTACATCAATCGTAACGTCCAGAAGGGAGTACAGCGAACGAACAGGGAGAAATGGAGTTAATGTACCAAGGAAATAATACATTTCATGTCATATTCTTAACAACGCCAATATACAAACGTAGAGCCTTTCTACAATAGTAAACATCAAGAAGGACAATGCTAATTCTGGAGAAGGGACGTGCCGCCACGATTCAAGGAAAGAGAACGGACATGAACGACAGGGGATAATAGCAAAGAAGACAATAAGATAAACGCGAAACGGTGAACACCATATTTAGCCAGAAGACATCATGAAGTCAGCGACCACATCATACCATAACAATCAAGCCTGAGCGTCCTCGTCACGCCTGCGCTTAGTGACTGCAATTGACGCCAGCGGATCAGTTGAGGTCGAGGGCGTGTTGTCAGTTGAACCCCAACGGGAGCGCGGCTCGATAGGTTCGTCCGACCTGTCAATAACACGGATGGTTTGGGCCTCCAGCTGATAAATCTAAGCAATTGTCAGATCCATGTAAAGACAGAGAGTCAGATCACTCACACGCCTCTCCTTTCCTCCGTCGCTGTAGTTGTAGCAGTGGGCGGTCGCACTCACGAGGACGAGGGTTCCTTCGCGCAGTTCGCTATACCAGGCACTAGGGTGGATAGGGTTGTTTTCGACATTGCGAATGTCGAGCTGGCGAAGGCGTGCTGCTTGGTGTTGAAAGAGAGAACCGCCGTAATCGGGGAGAACACGGGGATCATAGAATGTCTTGATTTCAGGAACAGGGGGGACAGACGAAGATGCAGGTGATGTAGCTCCGGTGGCGGGGGCCGAAGAAGTGCTAGCAGCAGTTGTGGTGCCCGCCGTAGAGGTAGATTCGATGATAGACTTCTCGTTGGTGGACAGATCCTGTTTGGTGATCTTGCGACGTTTGGAAGGCGTGGAGGACGCTTTTGGCGCCTACATCGACGTCAATGTCTCAACCAAATGATATATCGAATAGAACTCACCACATACATCTTCCCCGTGTGGACGATGATTAGGTCAGGGGGTGTCTCCGGGTCGCCATCGCTGGATGTGTACGGTTCCTTAATGGTTATGTTCTGAGATGCTTTCTACTCGCCGTGCGTCAGATATGGCAAGCAAACAGAGACACTGATACACACCTCTTCAAGCTGACCGAAATCGGAGTCGACTACTTCCTGCAGAGACGCCAGCTGGTTATTATACACGACGGCCATCCGGCCAATGCAGTGGCGGGGTTTTCCAAGCACAAGGATTGATTTCACCACGGATGTGTCGACAATGGGCTTAGGCTGTGTAATAGATGGGGCGTAAGAGTCGGCGTAGTGAACAGGAAATCAACACTCACATTAGCAATGGAACTGATGTAATGATTCCCTCTCGCCGAAAATTTCGTTCCTTGAGCAGCGGACTGAAGCTCGCCGACGAGGACAAGTTCGCACTCGGCTCCATCGGGTCGACGATACACCGTACTACCATTGGGTCCAGGTTCTTTCACGACGTTCTTGCCCAGGGTGGCCTCGCTGAGCGCCAATCCGTGCGGGAGGGATCCGAGCTGCTTCGCAATGTCATCATACAGCCCGCTGTGGAGGCGCGCTACGTAGACGTCCACAATGGATGGTTCTCCTTCGGCAGCGGGGGCATTGGTGTTTACAGGTTCAGTGTCCATAGCTTGCAGCGGGGATCCTGCGCGGGCCGACGCAGACGTATCGTCAGGCTCGGGCGAAGAGAGATCAGAAGAGGGTAGGCGAGTGAGAGAGGGGGACGTATGGTCTGATTCAAAGGACATGAGAGAAGGTGCGCGGAAGGGGGGATGAGTCGCAAATCAGGGTGGGGAAGTTGAAGAATGGGCACGAAGGAGCGTCCGCAGAGAGCATTTTATACGGTCAGGCTGTGTGAGTGGCGAGGAGTATTGGCTGTTGGGAGACCTAGGGACACAAAAGCGTTGGCGATCTTGTTGGGGACGGTGCCGGTGAAAGGTGAAGCCGAAGAGCAACTCACGTGCGAAAAGAGCACAAGACGCCTGACACCTTTATTGTTATACGCTCTTGTTGCCCCAGGCTCCGAGTCACTGTCCACCCTGTTGGAGACCGTGCCCACTAGAACACGTACTCCGAGAGACAAGCATGAAGGAGCGAATGCCATCAATGCTGTCTCGTCAAGCGGGCGCGCTTTTGAACTGGAGTTGGTGCATCTGCATCTAGGGGTCGCTTCACGACCTTTCTTCGTCTAACATGATTGGTGGTCTGTTTGGCTTTGGCGGCACATGCTTCCAGCTCTCGGTACGATTGCACGAACTTGTCGTAACGAGACTTAGCGGGAATATTGACGAGGACGTCTTCGCCAGCAATAACTTTTTGGCTTCTCGAAAAGGATGACTTTGCCGCCTTCATCCGTGCGGCGTTGCGTTTGGCACCTGTCTCGTGTTCTGCTATTGTGAGTGTGTTCAAATACTCCAACCTTGCGTCATCCATCCGTTTCTCCTCAGATTGCCTGCTCATGATCTTTTTGTCGTCAAATGGACGCATGATGAGCACACCATCGAGCGATGTGACGCGAGATAACATCACATAGGGCGCTTGGGCCCCAATACAGCCTTGTAAGTCCATAACGGCTGATTGCATTGTTTGTCCCTGCGACTTGTGTGTGGTGATAGCAAATGCCGGCATGATAGGAAGCTGGAACCGAATGACAGACGTTCGCGCGCGTGTGTAGGGGTTTTCAAAGGATATCCTTGTTGCATCTTCAAGAGCGACGACTGTGTCGGAAGGGAGGCCTGGAATGCCGGCACCTAGAGAATCGGGTGATCGAACTACGCAGGACAATGCGTGTCTATTTCCATCGTCGTCCAGTCGATAACGAACATTGACTAAGATCCCCGTGAGGCCATTCACGACTCCGGACTCGACGTCGAAATTATGCATGATCATCACAGGCATACCAACTACCAAGGGCAACTTTCCCATCCGCGAACCGGTGAGGCCAGAATGTAAATTACGAAGGTGTTCATTAAGTTCATTGTCCTTGATTTCCAGACCCGCCAAAATGTCCCGACAATAGTACCAGTGAAGAGCGTTCCCAGTACGTTCAGCAAATTGCAAGGCTGCTCGCGCATTTAAGTGATCTTTGATGTCGTTTTGGTTGACTATCATAGGGGCTGACATCCATTTTGGGTCGTTCCAGTCAGGCTTAGCATTATCGATGAGGCGAGTCTCGAGTAAGTCAAAATCTGCCTGCGTACACTTTCCCTCCCTGAGCCGACTTAACAACTGGACAAATCGCACATTCTCGGACCCTGATTGACGCATGATCTGTGTTAGTTGAACCACCGTCTTGACGGACGACCAAAGCATTTTCCCCAAGATGATGTCTTGAGCTTTCACAGTGTGGTCGCGAGTGACTCCCGTCATGCCAATCAGTCTGGTGTCCCCTACAGGCGGCAGCTGGCAAAAGTCTCCTGCAAATATCACATTCATGCCTCCAAAGGTTGCTCCTGATCCTTTTGCGAGCGAAAGGGCCTCGCTGATCTGTACCATAAGGTTGCATCCCAACATGGACACCTCGTCAATGAACACGTAATCAACTCCGTTCCAGTACAGTGCGAGTTCTCTTTGGCGATGCTGAGTTGCGCGGGATGCATAGTTACGGTTGAGACTTAGGCATGAGTGCAATGTTGAACCTGCTATGTTCTTTGCAGCTACTCCCATATACGAAGCTAAGCGGAACCGTCTAGACTGACCACGTCGCTCAAACCATGCACGCAGAGCATTGATCACGCGGCTTTTCCCTGTTCCTCCGGGGCCTGATAAGAACATTCGTAAAGGTTCGGGATTGATTAACAAGCTATGCTCGGCAACAATTCTGAACGCACGCCGTTGTTCGTCATTGAGAGTGAATTCTCGTACGAGTTCATCCATCAGAGTATGTGGATCTTGACCTGGACTGTCAGCTGTTGCATTGATGACTAACTCAACTTGTAGACTCCTTGTGGAAAGTGGATTGCTTGCGTCAGAAAAGGAGGTGATGATTGGTGCTGGTGCATCGTCACTACTCGTTGATTGACTTGTTTTCTCGTTGGTCGAATTCACGCCAGCCATGCCATTCTTCCATGCGAGTTTGTTCCATTCATACTGTGCTTTAACCCCCTCTTCGAATTTACAGTCGCCGGCATGTTCATGAACACCAATGCTATTTCCAACGGCAGCATCCGGGATGGTCTCAATGCCTTTACCCTTTGCAAAGGAAGGTGGTAGATCAAAGCGACCTGACATATCAATATACTTGTCACATTCCAGTACATTCTGTAGGGCCTCCTCGCGCCGCTTCGACTTGACCCGGTCGATTTCCATGAGGTGAGCTTTGAAACCATCTTCACCTGTCACGCTGTCCATTGGCAAATCGCCGTCCTGATATTGACGTGTTACACCCGTGCGCAGGCGATCCAATGCTTGCCGTCGTTCAATTGTTCTCTGGGCGTAATGTTCATCTCGTTCATCGCGACACTCTCGCGTCAGCTGCATGTTATCCATCATTCTTTTGTATGGCAGCGAGCACACAGCCACGAATTCACTAAAAGCAAATTCCCATGTTTGTTCGTCATTCTTCAGGTCAGTTACCTTGCGCCACGGCTTGTAGAAAATAAGCATCAGACGACAATATTCTTCCTGAACTTCTTCACGATCCCTGCGCGGTATTGTGCGTCCACAAGGGACAACTGTGAATTGTGTTGCTTCTGATCGGACGGCCAAATGATGTGTTGAGGCCTCAGGATGGCCAGCAACAAAGTCAATCGTTTTCCTCTTTCTCGTTCGCGTGCGTGGAGCGTCTGAAGATTCTGCAAAATAATCCGAGTTGTCGTGCAGGTCCACATCTGTTGTGCTGGAGTGGTCATCATCGTCACCGTCACTTCCTCTGGTATCATCGTCGTCCGTGCCAATTGCCGAATCATTCCCCGCGTCAGGTGGGGTACCAACAGCGTTTTCCTGGTCAAGAGGTGCGTCTATAACATGGTCAACATGTACATTTTGGGGCCTATCACCATTACATCGCTTGCGCTTTTTATCACACCGAGCCACAAAATCCCACAAACATTGGTCATCCAGCTCGTGCCCTCTCCAAACGTAGTCTTGTACACGAGAGCCAACAGCAACAATGGTGCCATCGTTATTGATATCCACCATCACCTCGTCCTCCTGCGGGTTCTCAATGTCATTTGATTCTACGACGGCATTTGCTTCAGTTTCGCCAACAACTTCGTCAGTTTCGTTGTCATCCGCATCAGTAATAGTGGGAGAATCGCACCGAGCGTCTCTGTCATTGACACATATGACTTCGGGTTCATGTTCGAGCAGCTCTTCCGTTTCTTTATCGCCAGTGTCTTCTGAGGGGACGTCATCAGATTCCGCGACTGTATCAAGTGAGCTATCACCAGGACACGCGCTTTCTTGTGACCTAATAAACCGCTCAAATGCCCCCCAGTAAAACCGTCGAAACCTGTGACTAGTAAGATGATCATTATATCCTAGAAGGTAAGCGGCAACTTGCTGCGCTGAAAGCTCCTGTCTAGAAATCAAGCTGTAGGCGCACTTCTGAAGGAGTTTCTTGCTTCTGATGACGACGTCATCACTTGCAGGGTTGAACTCTCCAAGTTTGGTGACCGCGGTCTCTATCGCAGCATATGCAACGTGAGTCTTCAGCTGAGTTTTAGTAATATAATCCGTGATGTAATGTAGTATAGCCTTTGCAGTTTGCCCAGACCCAACATATTTGATGTCCATATTACAGCGCATCAGCTCAAGTATGGACGGATTATAGGTATTCACCATTCCATCGAGGCATCGTAAGTAAAGGGTTCTTGTACTGTGATCAACCAAGCTATGCTCGCGGCCATTGTCTTCGTCCAGGTCGTACCTGCATGTCTTAGGTTCCGGCGGGCCCCGCCAGTACTTATAGCATGAAGGTCCATGCTTATGTCGTTGGGATTTATTGGCAACATTGTGTAAGTCCTTCGAGCGTTCCGAATCCGATGCATTCTCCGAGAGGGGATACACCGAGCAGGGATGCTGATGGTCCGATTCCACCGAAACTGCAGGGTCAATAGGAGTTGGGATTGAAGATGAAACACAATCGTCTAAGTAGGAGAGTAGTTTCTGTTCAAATTCATTGTCCCTTTCATCGATGATGCGAGCCATGATTTGGTCAGGATTCATAGAGCCAACGAGCCAGACAAGCATGTGGCAATGCAGAGTTCCCCTTCCCTGAGCCTCGACGGTCCCATAGTATGCCTCACCGCGTCCTAGAACACCATCCGAGTTCATTTGCCGAAGATCAAACCCCAACACAGTAGTGAAGAAAGTTTTCATCATGAAATAAAAGAAGTCGACGGCAAGGACGGGATTCTTTGCGATTAACCTTGTCTGCACCCAATACCTACTTTCTCTTGCGATTTGCGCGGCAGCGACATCTACTTCTTGACCACTCATAGAGCGCAGAATAGGCGAGTAGACATCAGCAGGGTTGACAGTGATGTAAAACGTAGGCGCACCATGCTGGATCATGAGCCCTTTGATTTCATTTCGTTGCGAAACCCGAGATGCGGACGAACCTGGGACAGTCCCTGTAACGACATTGACTTGCTTCATGAGGTCAATCACTTTCTGCTCGTCAGGGGTAAGAGCAACCAGAGAGCCTCCGCTAGCCACACGGTTTGCCACGATATGCACAGTTTCCGGACTCACAGTCGAGAATTTATCTGCAAAAAACCTAAAGTCAGCTTTGGATACTCTGATACTGCACTGAAGCAAGAACGCTCGGCGCTGTAGGATGTTGAAGATGATAAACAAAAAAGAGTAGTGTTCTTGAAAGCGTCGGTCGTGTAGTTTAAGGAAGTGTTTTGCGTGACTGGCGAGTGACACCTTAACCTTCCGGGCAAAATCCTCGACACCACCGATACCAAAGGGGAACAATGTTGGGTACATCATGGGGAAAAGAGTCGGATTGTTGAACTCGTTCACGGGATGCTCACCATGGGGTATTTGTAGGTATCCTCCACCCTTCGATTTGAAATGACGCATTGCTGCGGCTCGCAGAACATTGGATGGTGAAGTGGGATCAACATCGGTAACCACAATGCTATCAAACGAAGAGGTCGGTTCCAAACCAGCCGGGGAGGTGTTCGTATCTGTTCCGCTAGTATCAGGAGAATAGGAAGATGTTGCGCCCAAGGACGATGATGAAGGATGGATTGTTTGAACGTGCACGGGAAGGATACCTGACACGGGCAGGTTATTGATAACAATATCGTCGATTTGAATATGTCTATAGTGATGATTGTTCCGCTTAAGCCATTGCAAAGCGGCGCGTACCTTCTCTCGACGAACAAGCAAGGGTTTCGCATGCGTTTGCATCCATTCCGCCGTCGGGGGTGTCGAACCTACAAACAATACACATATCATGGTAGTGATGTCTTCGGTAGATGCGGGCAAGCATGTCGCGATGGGTCCAATACTGTAGTTTTTCGACCTTAGGTTCGCGGTGGCGTGGGAAATCGGAGCTTTAACGCGCCTTCCATAACCGTCTGTCCCCCCCTATAGGTTCGGGGGGTCAAACCGAGGGTGGACAGCTAGTTCGTGCCTGTTTGTGCTCATACTTCAGCTTCAGACATTGGAACAGGGTCCTCGACACTAGCTACTAAGACGATAAGATTATCTCTGAGGACTTATGGGATACTCGACATCAGCATTAATCTCGGCGGCGGCCCAACACCAATCCACAAAGGCCAATGGACTCATGGCCCCTCTAGAACTCCGCATACTTGCTCACTGAGACTGCCCATTATCAATGTCAATCCAGCTGTCGATATTCATCTCGCGGGTGACATGATCAAGTGCGTGTATACATCATCCTGACTATGTTAGTCTCTCCTCTCTCCCACTTAGGTTTAGGCCTGTACCTGTGAGTTCTGCGCTCGACATAAGAGTTTGGCCTTGAGGTTGGCATGTCCCTGTTGTTGTCACTAGTGTCTCACAACACATATCTGCATTGTATTTTTTGAAAATCACCTGCCGCAAAGTGTCCGAGTCTTACAGAAGATAATGTGGTTGCTTAGAAGATTTTCGAGTTTTAGCATTTTTGGTTTTATTGGCAAATTTTAAGGGGAGTTTTCAACATTTTACAGTGTGTCCCCCCATCTAAGTTCGAAGGCCTGACTTTGGGGGGACTGTCCACCCCCCGTAAGTTCGGTTCGTGAGGGGGGGTGGACAGGGGACCGAACCTAAGGTCGAAAAAGTACAGTATTCTGAGGGAATACCATAATGTGACCTTTCATCCCACGCTGAGAACCTAAGACGGAACCGGTCTCTTGCGGATCCGATAACTGAACAATACACGTCTTGGGGCGGCAGAGGGCGATC